>NC_054373.1:107461592-107761592 GCF_017654675.1 Xenopus laevis
TAACCAGAGCCTGTATAACTCCCAAATGATAATTTAAATACAAGCAAACATTTATGCACAAGATTGCTGCTACAAATAATCAAAATGAATGTATATAAATGAATTTGAAAAAATTAATTTGATGATCGGAAATTAACTTAATACATGAATTTTTGTACAATTTGTTTTATATATTTTTTGTATGATGAATAAAAAAACCTCAATTAATTTACTCTACTCCAACAATTATTTAATTATTCACTATATAACATTATGAAGTAATTTACAGTGTGCTTAAAAGGAGATTCTTAATCTATTGATCCCACTAATGGGCATTGCCAGTCCAAGGTGAACCACCACTTTAAGGGGTAAATTTATCAAAGAGTGAAGTTCCGCCACTAGAGTGAAATTCCGCAGCTCTCCATTCATTTCTTTGGGATTTTGAAAGGCGTATTTATCAATGGGTGAAAGTGAAAGTTCACCCTTTGATAAATACACCTATAAAAAATCCCATAGAAATGAATGGAGAGTGGCGGAATTTCACTCTAGTGGCGGAACTTCACTATTAACTTCACTCTTTGATAAATATACCCCTAAATGTATTTGTTTTTAAACTAATCAAATTGGAAACAATTGAATCTGTAATCCCACAATCAGTGTGATAATCAACAATCTCAATTACAGAAAAAATGCACTGTGTCAACAAACTGTCCTACATGCTGCGGTTAAAGGGGTTGTTCACCTTTGAATTAACTTTTAGTATGATGTAGAGAGTGATATTCTGAGACAATTTGCAATTGGTTTTCATGTTTTATTATTTGCGGTTTTGAGTTATTTAGCTTTTTATTCAGCATCTCTCCAGTTTCAGCTTTCTGGTTGCTAGGATTCTAATAATCTTAGCAACCATGCATGCATTTAAACAAGAGATTGGAATATGAATAGGAGAGGGCCTGAATAGAAAGATGAGGAACAGAAAGTAGCAATAACATTACATTTGTAGCCTAACAGAGCATTTGTTTTTACATGGGGTCAGTGACCCCCATTTGAAAGCTGGAGAGAGTCAGCAGAGGAAGGCAATTAATTAAAAAAAACTATATAAAATAAATAATGAAGGCCAATTGAAAAGTTGTTTAGGATTAGGCATTCTTTAACATACTAAAAGTTAACTTTAAGACGAACCACCCCTTTAAGAGAAACCGGTGGAACTGATGCTTACTAGAAGTGTTCCAGACTGGACTTGTTATGTTGAATTTGGGTTCAGATTCTCAATATTTAAAAATAATTTTGCATATTTACTGTAATCTTTTTTTTTGTAATGGAGACCATTTAACCCACTATAGGTTTACGGTTTCTTCAACACTTTAACTTGCTTACACAATGCCTTGTATCCTCAGAACTTCGTGGGCAACGGAAAACTGTTGTGAGATGCCTAACTTGTGGGCTTACTAAACGTTTCCTCAATTACCCAAATTACTAGCTGTGGTGTGAGCAGCCAGAGGCTCTACTGGAAAACCAGCCCACAACAGATCAAGGTAATTATGTGGGTTTTTTCATGATCGTTTGTATCGAATCATTTTTGTCAAGTTTAAAATTGTCATCTATACTTAAAGCAGTGACTCCCCCCATACCCTTTCACCAACAGACCTTGTGAAGAGGCAAAAAGCTATTACTACATGCATAAACCTCATTATTATGTTTCCCAAACTATTAGGAAGTTCAGTTTCAAGGTATATTCAATCATGTTTTTCAAGCACTCATCTGAGAAGTGTTACTGATTAAATTAAAGCTGTGTAATTTATGTGCAACATTTGCCCAGATCTAGTACCCCTTATCAACCAATAAATAGTTTGTTTTCAAACAGTTGATGAGTAAATGCTACCTGCAAGGCAGTCAAGTTTCAAGTGTAGAAATCACTTATTCCCTGACTGGGCAGAAGGTCCGCGGGCCCCCGAAAGGCTCTGATTTAAGATATTGGTTGAAGTCACTTCTAGTTATGTGGTTATTGGGTTGGGATTAAAGTTAACCCTCTGAGAATATGGTAGGGTAGCAGGTCTTGAGTCAAAGTAAAGTTTTATAATGGGCCCAATTTGGGTTGCAAGTCTACCCAACCTGACCCATGCAAGACTGTACTAAGTACTGTATTGTACAGCATAAAAGCATTTTTCTGTTAAACAAGTCAAGGAATGATATACAGTATCTACAATATGGTTAAAATGGTTGGGGTTTTGTTTTCTGTTTTTGACAGACAAAATTATTATACATACAAAGCATCTTTTAAATGGAAAGGTGTCTTTGGGCTACATCTGCAGATGCAAAGAAGCAAGCTTCGTAGTTTCACAGTCTTTTGTTTTGTACACATGGACATAGAAACCAATCCTCTAAGAAAAAAAATAGGAGCCTGGAGAAGTGAACTAATACAGTTGTGTTCATGCATGGCAGGGCATCCAAGCTAATTTTTTGCAGTGGATCCAACACAAGACAACATGGTTGTGTATAAATACCAACACAAAATGCTATGGATAATTGATTGCTTTTCTTTTTTTTCTGGTGGGGCAAAACTGTTGTTTATTTGGATAAATTCAAGGATTTTTCTGTATTTAGCCCTGGATTTTGAAATAAAAAAACAACCTTAAAGTGTATTTATCTTTTTTTTGATGTGTCAAATTCATAATATTTGGTTTTGGTGGATATTTATCATTTATTTTTCAGCTCCAACTCTAGACTATTAGCACATTTGCTATGTGGCCAGTGGGGCCTGCCAATTAAGTAGTGTGAGGCTCCCAAAGGAAAAAAAAGCCTAGCAAACTTGCATCCCTGGCCATGCTACAATCTGACCCTCTGATTTTCCATTACAATCCCTGCCCTGCTTGCATCCCACAAATGAGATCTTTGTGTCTCTTGAGCTCTCCCTTTGTCAGAGAGCCCCTGGCTAGGGCCCTCCTTTTGTCACAGATCCTCTGTCTCAACTACCCTCCCATCCTGATTGAACACTTAAAACTTATACTAGGGAACGTATCCAGATTTAGGGGTCATCTATGACCACGAGTGCAGTTGTGGGGCTGTTAAATTGACTGCAGTCAGCTACACGAAAAATCCCATTAAGTGAAGATGCTTCCATCAAAAGTTGCTCCTTGCACTTTCATATATTTGCATTGGGTGATTAACTCTGATTCTTGTCAAAATTCTAGCTCAGTTGCATTGATTTTGATGTAGCAGCTGGAATTATGGGGAGAAATGTTTCATTAGAGGTAATAAAATATGGGGATTATGGGAAATTTGCAGCCTGGTGTTGTTATTAAATCACCCCCTGTTCTTTACAGAACATATGCAAATAATTGTGACCTAAGTGCCTTGAATCAAAACTAAAGTTCTGAGTTATTTAGTTGTGTTGTCAAGTTATGTGGAGCCAACAACCATAATATGTGTCTATGTATGTAGAGTTGGTGGAACCCCCACAAAATAAGGCATAGTGCTGATGTACTACCTAGAAAGTATTGGAGAGCTACTTTATCATGCACATAGTGTGCAGAACAGGCCTAGTAATTACCACACAGAATAAAAATATATATTTATATAATACACAAAAGCCATGAATATCTTGTAAATTATATCCTTATAAACGGTGAGTTCTGATGTCATCAGTTATAAACGGTGAGTTCTGATGTCATTTCTGTCACATGACTCACCAAAATTTGTGTATTATAATAAATAAAGTACCCCCAGTTGCAAAATATGAGGATATTAGCAGTTACCTTGGAGTTCCATGACCTGTATAAAAACACTCGGCCTTCGGCCTCGTGTTTTTATATGGTCCTGAAACTCCTCGGTAACTTATAATATCCTTATATTTTACAAAAGGGGGTACTTTATTCACTATATAATTGTTAAGGGGGCCTATCGGCTCCCAGCGGGGAAGTCAGGACCAAGGAGGAAGCCTTTAGGGTCAGAGTTCAGATTCAAGGTACAGGCAAGGGTTAAGGCGAATACAAGGTCAAAGTCCAGGCAAGGTTCAATGGCAGGCAGAAAGGGTCAGAATCAAAGTCCAGGCAGGGTTCAAAGTCCAGAATAACTACAATAAAGCACCCAGGAACGCTAATAAACAGATCCTATAATTGGGCAGTGATGGAGAGTACTGGGCGCACTTTTATTTAGAATTTTGGCGCCAATTCGGCGCTGGCGCAGCATCCCGCGTCAGAGGCAATGCGCCGGCGTCATCACGTGGCGACAGGCGCACTGGCATTGTTGCGCCGTTGACGCTACCCGCGTGGCAGCCATGGGCGCCGCCATTTTGGGAGCAACACCGGCGAGGAAGGATGCTCCGCCCGGAGCTCCGGGCAGAATCGTTTGTGACAATAATGTGCTCCAGATCTATCTAAAACACAAATGTCATAAATATGCTGTAGATTGTATCCATATAAATAGTGTTCAGTGGTGTAAATGTAATTTTTTGTCACTTGGCTTACTAAATCTGTGGATTATATAAATAGGGATACTGGAATCACTTTGAAGTTCCATGATCTGTATTAATACACGAGGATGAATGAACTCCTTGGTGGCTTATAATATCCTTATATTTTACAATAGGGGGTACATTATTCACTATATTTATGACATATTGAGATTGTAAGCTCTTTTGAGCACCCCCTTATGGTCATCTGTGTTCAATGTCAATGCTTGATTTAAAAAAAAAGGTGAAACTTTGATGTAATGCCACCAAAATACATTTTACTTTGATAAGTTACATATTGCTGTACCAATATTTAACAGAACGGATTTCTACTCTGCATACCGTTGCTGAAATTCATCTATGCAGTAAGTCAATAGTAAAAACCAGGGGCATTCACAGAACGGGCATCACCCTTACACTCACAGACACAAGATTAGTCAAATAAATCAGGTTAATTTAACCCTTTAACTACGACAGAACACAGAATCTACATTCTGCAGCACTTCCTAGTTTGGGAACTTGTAAATCCATGCCTCTGCTCCCTGTTCGTTCACCTGCCCCTAGGCAATGAGCAGAAGCTGGGAAAGAGTGGGCTCTTGGGCACGATTGCCCAGTTGCCCTAGAGAGCAGCAGATGTGTCAACTACACGTCTGCTGCAGCACCTTTACCTGCAGGATCATCCCTCCAATGGACCCCCTCCCTGATGGGGCAGATCTTTGTGCTCAGCAGTCCTCCTGTAACTCCAGCCTACCTACCTGCCTTTTTCAAAAAGTAAGTGCCACCATACACTCAAAAACACACACATTTTACACTAATGCACATTTACACACACTCATATACATTTTTGGGGGATCGGGAGGCTTTTTACACTTTCACAGCACTCACACGCACATAACATGCAACTTGCCAAGTATACAAACACATACACATTTACACAATTTTATAGATTTTTTTTTTTTAAATGCATCGTGATTCTGACTGCTGATTACACTAGGCACTTGCATATAAACAGAGGTATTAACACATTTTGGATTTGTCAGCATGTGTGCTTTCGAAAACATATGGTTTTCGAGGTTGCCTTACTAATTTGCCACTTTTTTCCCACATAAATTCAGCAATATTTATTTTGGAAGTTGAAATATATGCTATGATATGTATGCATTAACTTCATTTTGGGGTCTCTAAGCGCCAGATACTTTGGTAAGCCTATGCAAAATGGCCATAAAACTGTTCAGTGGAACTCGTTTATTCATATTTAGGATGTTTTTTCTTGGTTCCTTATGCTTTGTGGGAGATATGAACTTGCAAAGTGAACCTTTTGAGGTAATTTGTCAGAATTTTCGTACATTTTTATAAAAATGGCTAAATTCAGAATAGCTTTGATGTTTCCTAATTAGGAGTAGAAAGACAAGGTTACCCATTTTGGATTCGGTAGAATGGGTACTTTTGAAAACCATATGATTTGGGGGTAAGCCTACTGTTTACTGTAAAATATAAAGTCTGCTGTAGTGCTTTGAAAATTAATTGCTGGAAGTTTTTGATCTCCATAAAACTACACATATCTGGTGTTGGCACTTTCTACAGACTTGTGGCCTTCCAAATCACTTGAATTTTTGTGCAATTGCAATTTTAAAATTTTTGTTTGGAATGACCATACCTCCCAACATTTTGGAAATAAAAAGAGGGACAAAGAGGACGCCGCGGTTGACCACGCCTATTTTTGTAGTCACAGTAACCATGTTTATTTTACAAAATTTGGCAGGTTATGAGAGTTTGAACACATTTCTGTGGTTATTTTTCAGTTATTACAGTTTTGCTTTTGAAGGTGAATTGCCCTTTAAGCTGTGAGTCACAGTTTCCCTAAGGGACCTATTATCTTGTATTGTTAGAATTACTTATTTGCTTATCTGAAATTGTTACAAAAGTTTCCAAGTGCACCTGGTGGCTGTTCTGGGTTCTCTGCTAAAAGCCAATTAAGTCAGAAACATTGTTTCTTTTTCTGGCTGTTCAGTGCAGAGAAAAATGGTACTTTCCAGTACAAATGAGGGACTGCAGGTTGAGCTGTCAAGAGAGGGACTGTCCCTCTAAAAACAGGACAGTTGGGAGGTGTATCAACAGCTCTCAGTGGTGTAACTACCGGGAGAGCAGGGGGTGCGATTGGGTCAGGGCCCCCTGGCAGCTCGCGCGCCACTGACTTCTTCAGTGTTTCTGAGCGTACTGAGGGGGGGTGGGGGCCCGGCTGCACGTCCTGCGCCAGGGCCCGCCCCCCTCTAGTTACATTACTGACAGCTCTAAATGTTAGTCCAGAAGTGGAAATACACTAAGATTCCGGCAGATTTAGCTCGGGTTTACCTGAAAAAATGAAACAACTCAACCCCCCCTGCAGGAAATGCCCCTTTGGGGCTCATTTATCAACACTGGGCAAATTTGCCCATGGGCAGTTACCTATAGCAACCAATCAGTGATTAGCTTTTTGAAGTCAGCTGCAAGCAGAACAATGAATGCAGCGATCTGATTGGTTGTCATGGGTTACTGCCCATGGGCAAATCTGCCCAGTGTTGATAAATGACCCCACAGTGATATGGGAAATTGTGTTGGCGCTCAAGGGTCAAGGTCTGAGCCTTCAGCAGTTCAAACAAAAGCGTTTATTTATCAGATTCTGGTTCATTACGATTTATTTGCACACAAAACATCCGTTCTATGGAGCAGTAAACCAACTGATTCTGTTCCCTCCATTCACGCATTGTGATGCAACGTTACTAAGGATTCTCTTTCCAATGCATTCCTGAGGCACAACAATGAATGAGTCTAAGCAGCGACCTCTGCGTGTGTCCAAGGAGACCGTGACGCCACTTCCTGCGCTCAGCCTCCTTTTCGGCAGGTGAAAGGTCAGGGGTGTCACGGTGTCCTCTTGTCACACACGTGGGTATCTGCAGGACCATGTTCTCCACACTGTCCCGAGCTCTCTTCTCCGCCACACGAGTAGCGGCAGTTCGGCCCCAGCAGCTGCTGAGCTCCTTGTCCGCCGGACGCTCCTTCTCACGCTCATTATGGTTGGTTCAAGGGAACCCGGCGCTCAGGCAGACTTTCCTTCATCCTCAACGTGGCTTCCCAGCCGTGTCCTGTGGCTGCGGGGGACTTCACACTGAGGGTAAGTCTTCTCCTGAATGCTTCATACATTACTTGTTAGTAGTAAGGTAGGACTTAGCGACATCACACTACTAAACTATGAGCTCTTTGGGACAAGGGTGCCCTCGCCTGTCTCCTATACATTCAAATACCACATACTGAAAATGCTGACTTCTCTGATTACAATGTACCTCTTTTCTTTAGAGAGTGTTATTTCATGCAGACATTGTTATCGATTCTCTTTAAGATATTTCACCATTTAATGTGTTGCTTTGTCTCATAATAACTGTAGGTGACAAGGCTTTTGCTGAATTTCTGAAAGATGAAATCAAAGAAGAGAAAAAAATCCAGAAACATAAGAACCTTCCCAAAATGTCTGGTGGGTGGGAACTGCAGGTCAATGGCACAGAGGCTAAACTGGTCAGAGAAATATCAGGTGAAAAGTAAGTGTACCAATCATTATTGCCTATATCCTAGATGATTTATGGTAATGACTTTATCACTTCCTGTAAAATGATATTGTCCTCTTAATTGGCCCAGATCATTTGCTGCTTGTGATTAGTTATCCTTGCTGTTTTCTTCAACAATGGGTAATAAAGGTATGGGACCTGTTATCCAGAATGCTTGAGACCAGATAAGGGTTCTTTCCTTAATTTGGATCACCATACCACAAGTTTGCTAAAAATCATTTAAACATGAATAAACCAAATGGGATTGTTTTGACACTGATGATGATGATGATTAAGTATATCTTAGTTGGGAGTAAGTACAAAATGTTTTGTTATAGTTACAGTAACATTTTCAGTTATTGTTTTAAATGGAGTCTATGGGAGATGACCTTGGCACAATTCAGAGCTTTCGGGATAATGTTTTTCTGGATAACTGATCAAATAGCTGTACTACTTAATAACTAACTTCACTTTGAGGCATGCTGTTTACAACATGCTTTCTAAGAGTTGTAGACCTGCACATACGGTGATTTATATAGTTTCTAGTTACAAGGCAACCCTTTTGAAATAAAAAAAATAACAAAAGAGGTATAAAAGTGATAACTTTATTGGCTAACCAATATAATCATAAGCTTTCAGAACATTTAAGTTCCTTTTTCAAGCGGATTACAATGAAGCTGTGGTGTTCTCTGGTATATATATATATATATATATATATATATATATATATATATATATATATATATATATATATATATATATATATATATATATATATATATATATATATATATATATATATATATATATATATATATATATATAATATTCAGCTCATAGGTCAAATGACCAAAAAAAATGAATATCAATCTGAATTCCATTGATTCTACACTCCAATAATTCAGCCCTAATTTATACTAGGGATGCACCGAATCCAGCATTCAGTTCGGGATTCGACCGTTTTAAGCAGGATTCGGCCGAATCCTTCTGCTAGGCCGAACCGAATCCTAATTTGCATATGTAAATTAGGGTCAGGGAAGGAAATAACGTGACTTTTTGTCACAGAACAAGGAAGTAAAAAAATGTTCCCCTTCCCACCCCTAATTTGCATATGCAAATTAGGGTTCGGTATTCAGCCAAATCTTTCACAAAGGATTCAGGGGTTCAGCCGAATCCAAAAAAGTGGATTCGGTGCATCCCTAATTTATACTCTGCCTCTTTGACCCACATTATCTTGTACCATATTTGCTTGTCTCTTGCAGATCCCCTCGTAAATGACTTTGACACCTTACACATAGATTGATCTTCCTTTTTGTTGGTCATTTGACCTATGAGCTGAATATATACCAGAGAACACCACAGCTTCGTTGTAATCCGCTTGAAAAAGGAACTAAAACGTTCTGAAAGCTTGCTATGATTATATTAGTTAGCCAATAAAGGTATCGCCTTTATACTACTTTTGTTATTTTTTTTTATTTCAAAAGGGTTGTTGCCCTGTAACATTTTTACTGGCTAACACGTTACAGCAACTTTACCTGCAATTATTGTTTCTAGTGAAATGTCATTTATGCAGAAAATGAATGGTTTAAAGCAAGCCATTTTACTATAAACTGGCCACAGCAGGGATATTGGTGCAGGTTGGCAACATCTTGGATGACCAAGTTGCTCTTATTTATACAGATGATGGTGTGAAAATCCGATAACCTGGATAAAATGTGTGTATGAAGCAAGCATTACTTTCTAAGAGGATATATTCCTTTAAGACATATTTTCACTTGGGTCCCTTTCTGAGAGGCTGAAAATATATTTAGTGTAGCTTATTTATTACAAGCATACTTAAAAATCTAATGGTCAAATAAATCAATATAATGTTTACAACTGGGTATGAAATACTGATGTTACATTGCAGAGTGATGAAATCCTTTGTAAAAGTATTATAATTATATACAATTTTGCAACATAGCATCTTCTCATTTGCATTATTAGGGTTACAGTCACTTTCAACACAAACAATAGCATTCCACCAAGTTTTAATGAGGAGGCACAAGAAGGTCAGAAAGCTGAGGAGAATGAGGTAAAGTTATAAAATGTATATTATGAATGGCACAATTAAATGACCAATGAAATATGATGCAAACATAAATATGTAACACAGGAAGGGGGGCACCAAATCGGTGGCTCAGCTGCATCTTACCTACCTATGACTTGCCTACGTAACTATTTGCAGGTTTCAGATCAATTCCAGATTCTTTGTGATTAGTGAAACTAATCTGAAACTTTAAAACAACCCCCATATGTAATATAAGGCACTAAGTTTGCCCAGGAGCAGTAACCCGTGACAACCAATAAGATTCTTGCATTTAAACAGGTGACTAGTAAATGCTATTTGCTGATTGGTTGATCTGTATTACCGCCTAAGGGCAAATTTAGTGCCTTCTATTACATGATCACAATTTTAAAGCGGCAAAGAAGACACATTTTAATTTAAGTATTTTTTTTATTTTTCGAACACTTTGCTCATATTTGAATGAGCAAAGTTTGTTTTTATTTGGTGTTTAGCCAAATCATATACATATATATATATATATATATATATATATATATATATATATATATATATATATATATATATATATATATATATATATATATATATATATATATATTTTACTTTAAGGTAAGCAACTAATTGTATTGCTGTTAACTGCACTTTAGAGCATGTCCGTAATGAACATGAATATATAATATGATCTGTTTAATATAAGTATCTCTAGGAGACCAAATTGTCAAAAGTAGAGTTTTAGTTTTTTCCACAATTTGAGAAAGAAATGAGAACACAAATATACTCCAGAATATTCTTTGGAACCTTGAATAGTTGGGATTTGTTAAAGAATAAAACCATGAAAGGTCTCCAGGATTCTCGTAGTTGTGCAACTTTTTTTTTGAGAAAAAAAACAAGTGCTGGATATTGTCATAGTTGTTTATTAAATAAGCTAGCATTCAAGAAGTCGCACATGTTTTGTCACAGTTTTTTTTTTTTCTTGACCTCGAAAATTAGTAAATATACCTTCATGTCCCCTTTAAAATATAATCAAAATATATATAAATAAAAAAATCTGTTGCAGGGAAAAATATAGATAATGCTATTCAAGTGTGTCCCCTGCTTTTTCCTGTTTGAAAACCTTCTACAAAAGTTGATAAGGGGCATAGACCCAGAGGATATTCATATCGGAGGGTTGGTGCTATTTTTTTTTTTTTTAACTTTTTATTTAACAGTTTGACAGTCAGATGCTATTATTTGTTCGTTACATATCGCATGTTAAGGCTGCAAATTACAATCTTCTTGTTTTCCTGTGATGTAACAACCTATTGTATTACAGACTGTTATATATGAAATTAAATAAAATAAAAGAGAAAGGAAAGAAGAAGGTAGAGGGGGGGAAGGAGAGGGATTTAGGACTCTGGCCATTTTGAAAGTGCACTCTTCACAAGGTACAGTATTTATAACTAGCCTAGCTATCCTAACTATCAGTCTGTGGTAATAGCAATAAAGTAGTCCCGTATGTTGTTTACTTCATGTTGCAGATCTTGCAAAGTTAGGGGGGATTTGGGTTTCACATCAGGATAACCAAGGGGTCCAAATTGTGTTATAGTTGTCCATTTTATGGTGTATCATTGCGGTAAGTTTTTCCATCGAGGACACCCACCAGATCCTCCTGTAGTATAGGAATGCCTTCCTTCCATTTCTGTGCTATAGTGCATCTGGTTGCTAGGCAGATTTGTGAGCATAATTTGTATTCCTTCTTGGTGAGGGAGTCCGATGTGAAGGTGAGAAGCGCTAGCCAGGGATCTGGTCTAACGTTTTTCTCTAGTAGGGCGCTTAAGAGAGCAAAAATTTCTTTCCAAAGGTCGGAGATTTGTGGGCATTCCCACCACATGTTCATTTCGTCTCCCACCGCTTCGCAACCCTTGAAGCAGTTAGGGTCAGAGCCATAACTTGACATTTAGACTGGCACTATTAAACTGGATACATTTTTGTTTTTTAATTTTACAGCCTGAGCTTATGTCTACTCCAAATTTTGTGATAGAAGTTACAAAAATGGATACCAACCAGACCCTGGTTCTTGACTGTCATTATCCAGAAGATGAGGTACACAACCGTAACCTTTTAATAAATGTGTGTAAACTTTAACAGGAGGGTGGGCGTGTTCATGTCGGCATGCTTACTAGTATGAGTGTGAGTTAGATCCTGGAATCTGACTGACAATCCTGCAATCCCTACAGAGTCTGAAACATTGATTTTAATACATTTAATCATAACTGTTCATGGGCTGTATTTTTAATTGAAATATGTACTGCATTATGATGTTGGTAGATTAGCTATCTTATTTTACAAAACAAATGTGTGGTTAAATACATTTTTTTTCTTGTCAAAAATAAAGATTGCACATGGGGAAGAAGAGGAAGAAAGTGATATTTTCACTATTCGGGAGGTTAGCTTTCAGCCCACAGGACAGACAGAATGGAAGGAGAACAGCTATACTCTCAACACTGATTCACTTGACTGGGTTGGTATCTTTTTTTTTTAAACCAGAATTTTACATTTTTGATATAGCAACATTTTGGATGTGCTACCAACATTTTTATATGCTAAACATAATGTATAACTCAGTTTTGCAGATATGAAAAGGCTGTAATGGGACTTACAGAAATGTTTTGGCCCCTTAAAAGGGGTGGTTCACCTTTGTTAACTTTTACTATGTTACAGAAATGGCTAATTCTAAGCAACCTTTCAATTGGTCTTTATTTTTTACTTTTTAAATTATTTACCTTCTCTTTCCAGTTTTTAGATGGGGTCACTGACCCCCATCTAAAAAACAAATGCTCTGTAAGGCTACAAATTGATTATTTACTTTTTAGTACTCTTTTTTTTTTTTTTTTTTTTTTTTCTATTCAGACCTCTCCTATTCATATTCCAGTCTCTTCTTCAAATCAATACATAGTTGATAGGGTGTGGACCCTAGCAACTGGATTGCTGAAACAGCAAACTGGACAGCTGCTGAATAAAAAGCTAAATAACTCAAACACAAATAATACAACGTAAAAAAACGATTGAAAATTGTCTCAGAATAGCACTCTCTACATTATACTAAAACCTAATTTAAAGGGATGGTTCACCTAAAAGTTAACTTTTAGTAAGTTCTAGAATGTTCAATTCTAAGCAACTTTTCAATTGGTCTTCATTATATATTTTTTTTATATATTTTGAATTATTTGCCTTTATCTGCTGACTCTTTCCAGCTTTCAAATGGGGGTCACTGACCCCATCTACAAAAACAAATGCTTTATAAGGCTACAAATGTATTGTCATTGCTACTTTGTATTACTCATCTTTCTTTTCAGACCTCTCCTATTCATATTCTAGTCCCTTATTCAAATCAATGCATGGTTGCTAGGGTAATTTGGACCCCTGATCCAGATTACTGAAATTGCAAACTGAAGAGCTGCTGAATAAAAAGCTAAATAACTCAAAAAGCATAAATAATGAAAACCAATTGCAAATTGTCTCATAATATCGCCCTCTACATCATAATAAAAGTTAACTCCAAGGTGTACAGCCTTTTTAAAGGTGAACAACGTTGATCAATTGCTTTGGGTAACTAGACTCCGGACGGGATTGGCAATCGCCAGATGGGCTCCTATAAGATTTAATAGACAGTCACTATTTATTGGGCTGGTGGGGGGCTGTTTGGATGTTCTTGAAATGTCAGGACCTACTTTAAATCCCAGTCCAGGTCTGACTGGACTGGTCAGATTTGGATCAGTTTCCCTACTTATCCTACTTTATATTTTAGATGAAGACTCTATGATACATCTATACATTAACTACTATTGTTTGACTCTTTGTAGGCCCTTTATGATCACTTGATGGATTTTTTGGCTGACCGTGGGGTGGATAATACTTTTGCTGATGAGCTAGTGGAACTCAGTACTGCTTTAGAACACCATGAATACATCAAGTTTCTAGAAAATCTTAAAGACTTTGTGAAATGCTGAGAATCCATCACCTTTTCTTCTGATGCTGGGTCCGGAGCAGACTCTTGTTGCATGTCATCTCGCTTAACTGCCATTTTAAATCTGTGGGGTCTGTTGTTAAATTTGACAGATTTAAAATTGTGAAAAGGCAAGAGTTTTTTTTGTTTTTTACATTACGTGCAATCAGATATGCAAAATGTAACTCCATAACAAATGTCAAAGTCGTAGAAGACAAATCATCCATAACAAATATGGTGTCTAGTTTATTTATGTAACAAGACTTGCTTAAACCCACTAATGTGTAGACAACTTTTTTTTTTTTGTTTTGTTTAAATAAGGCTTCTGTTATTTTTTAATAAACATCTTTCAGAAACAGCTCCAATTTCTTAAAATAGTTCAAGTTTTGTTTTCCTTCCTATATAGCTGCTGTTTGCACCATCTTGGTATTTAACCATGTGATAAAACATTGCTGAACGATTTATTGAATTATTTATATTCACATTTGTTGCCCCTGAGGACTCCTGGCCCCTGGTGAGCGTGTGGATTACAAAATGGTGGTTGAGACATTGTAACAACTTTGCATTTTAATGAGTTCTACTTCTGTATCTACTATTCCACTGTACACGTGGAACAGACTTCAATACATCTAGGCATACAATAGAGCAATGCCCCTCTCCCCTCTGAAAAGAATAGTTAAGTCTGTATGCTGGACACTAATTTAAACCTGCTCAATCTGTGGATTCCTTGGAACAACCCATGTGTATAATGCAACAAAAGAGGTACATAGCAAAATTAGAATGTACAAGAAAACCAGACCTTTGAAATAGAGGTTTAATGCGCCATATTTGCACATTTTGTTTTTGATATATTTACTGAATTCCCTAACTTTAGAATATAGACAACTATATTGATGTTTAATAAATGGTGCACAAATAGTTTTAAGTATTTAACCCACATTTGTGAAACATTTGTAGCAGGAACAAAAATGGTTGGGGGGGGGAGAGCATTAATCCACTATACAGGTATCCAGAAAGCTCCAAATTATGGGAAGGCCATTTCCGATAGATCAATTTTCTTTCTAAGAATAAAACCGTACTTTTTAATTGATCCTAACTTTACAGTAGATTTAATTCATCCTTTATGTACGTAAAACAATTATTTTGGGTTTATTTGAAGGGATTCTGTAATGATTTTATGGCGTACTTTTTATTTCTAAATTACACTGTTTACAATGCAAATAATTCACTCCATAAAACATTTCTTTCCTGAAACAAGTATATTTTTTTTTAGTTGTAATATTGGTGTGTAGGCAGCCATCTCAGGTCATTTTTCTTGGTCATGTGCTTTCAGAAAGAGCCAGTGCTGCACTCTGGAACTGCTTTCTGACAAGCTATTGTTTCTCTTACTCAATGTAACTGAATGAGTCACAGTGGGACATGGGTTTTTACTTCAGAGTGCTGTTTTTAGATCCACCAGGGAGCCGTTACCTGGTTACTTCCCCATTGTTCTGTTAGGCTGCTTGAGGGGAAAGGGAGAGGGTGATATCACTCCAACTTGCAGTAAATACTGACTGCAGTTTATCGGTGCACAAGTCACGTGACTGAGGGCTACTGGGAAACTGACAATATATCTTATTCAATGTCAGATTTCTAAATTAAATATAAAAAATCAGTTGGTCTTTTGATTTCAGTGCAGAAGTGTTAACTTTTTGCAAAAAACATGTTTTCCCATGACAGTATACCTTTAATGTTTGATTTTGGTATGGTGATACATATTATGGAAACAGGGGCGCGCCGCCAATGAGGCGAGCTGAGACGCTCGCCTCAGGCGGCAACGCCGAAGCGGTTTCCAGGGGCGGCAAAAAGCCGCTCCTGCACCTTTAAGAGCCGAATTTCCGGTTTTTAAACCGGAAATTCGGCTTTACTAATGCGAGAGAGCGCAATTGCGCTCTCCGCATTAGTGTTCCTGCCTCCCCTCCCGACAAGTAAGTCAGCGAGGGGGGGCGGCATTGCAGGAGCCGCCTCAGGCGGCGCTTAGGTCTGAATCGGCGCTGTATGGAAAGATCCCATATTTGAAAAACCACAGGTCCCTGAACATTCTGGATAACAGGGAACTTTGTAGGAAATAAGTACGCCATATCTATCTGAATGTGATGTGAATAATACACGACTGTAAGTAACATTGTTTTATTGTTTCTTTTTGAAAACAAAGTTTATTTTTTTCTTTGAAACAGAGCACAACACTAACAGCAAGTGGTGCAAAAAGGAAAACCATTTGTTGCTTCAATGGAGGAAAGTACTTTTTTGCACTAACAAACTGTATATGGGCTGATGACATCATGTTGGTGCCAAAATTCACTTGTGGGGCTGGGTACTTAAGTTGTTACACAGTAAATGCACAATATTCTTGAGAAAGTCCCCAGGTGGGACCGAAACATTGGATTAGATGCTGTATCAATAAAGAGCATAAGTTCACAAACTACAGTGTGCTGATCCTTCATCAATTTATAGATATATATTTATATATGGAGCATATGCTTTTCCGCCAACAAATGTGGCAGTATATCTTAGGGATGCTTTTTTAGCAGGATATGCCTGAATCCTTGTGACTGGCTGAACCAAATCCTAATTTGAATATGCAAATTAGATGCAGGAAGAGAAATCATGTAACGTCACAAAAACAAGGAAGAAAAAAAATTCTAATACTTTTTCCCTTCTTGCCCATAATTTGCATAAGAAAATTAGGATCTGGATTGATATTTGGCAGAATCTTTCATGAAGGATTCAGTGCATCCCTAGTATATCTGCTTGGGAATAAAATCTGTGCAGTTTGTCACTTTATGCCAGATCTACATACAGACAAATGCTACAGCATTAGAATTTGGGTGCAAATACCCTTACATATTTATTTAGCTAGAGTATCGGAATTAAACAGTGGGTCGACACAATCTAGATTTCTTTTCTGTAGAACATTTAAAGTAACGCCATACCTGTAGTAACCAACTGATTTTAAAAGAAACAACAAATGCTTTGCTATTCTTGATAAGCTGAACAAATGTTCTCCCACTAAAAGATGTTTATTGCCAAAGTTACAGATCTTTAAAGCCAACTTAGCATTCTGGGTGTACTCTTACAAATATAGACAAGCAATCTTACTGTGGTTGCAGAGAAAGGGGCTTTTCACCTTGACAGAACTTTTTCAAAGTCCCATTTGAATATACATTCATTAGCAAAAACACAAGGGGTATATTTATCAAAGAGTGAAATTAGAGATCACCAAAGTCCTCTAGAGTGAAATTCCACCACTCTCCATTCATGTCTATGGGATTTTGAAAGGAGTATTTATCAAAGGATGAACTTTCACCCATTGATAAATACTCTTTTAAAAATCCCATAGAAATGAATGGAGAGTGGGGGAATTTCACTCTAGAGGACTGTGGCGATCTCTAATTCATGCTTTGATAAATATACCCCAAGGTCTCAAAGGTACTCAGTGCTAAAACTTGCTAACTGCTAATGCAGCTGCAACATGAGCAGCTCTTGAAAGAGGGGGTCATTGACACCCCCTTACCTTGCTGGCAGCTGTTTTCTACAACATGAAGATCTCTGTGCACTATTGTGCGTAGAAGAGGCTTGAGTTGCATTTGCCAATGTGCGGGTAACACAATGTCACATCATTGTTATGCCGTTTGCAAACTTTATTATCCCTTTGTAATTTGTGCATGTGACAGCAGAAATTCCTGTGACACTGCAACTGATTGAGACTACTGTAACCCCACCTTTACATCTCATCACAAATTCTGTCAGTAGAATTATGTCTGAAAGCACATCTCTTGTCTTTCTACTAAACAGCACTTTAAAAGCTAGGTACAGGTTTCATCTATGGCAGTTTTGTCAAAGTCCTGCCTGTCAAGTGATCCCCAGCAACCAAGGCATAGAAGTCACTACATGCAGCATTATCATTGGTTAAAAAAAACAAATACTACCAATTTAAGCACCTCCTATGAGATAAATGCAAGAGCCCACTACGTATACTGGGAATGTCAGGACTATCAGTGATCTGGGAGGGAAGGAGACTGTAAATTGCAACAGTCTTAGTTCCCCAGCAAAGACAGGTCTGCATTGTCTTAAATTGTATCAACAGTCTTAAACATCAGGGCAGAGAATAGAAAGGGACAAACACAATTTTCAATAGCAATACAAATAACTTAAAAACCATACACAATTTGCAATGAATGTATACTGCAAAGTTGCTTAGAATTATGTTTTCTTTTATTCGGGGGGTTGACATGCCCTTTAATTCAGATTTGGCTAGCAAGAGAATCTTTACTATACACAGCATGTAAGTGTGATGCAAAGGAGTGGTTAGCACATCTAGAGCTCACTTGGAATTAGAACACCCTAGGGTATATGCATAGCTTCTAACTTGAAATTTTACTCTACACTTGTCAGATCAAAAGATCTGTATCACCAACATCACAGTTCATTTGTCCTGGTAATGCATTTTCTCCTGTGGAGGCAATGAAAGTAATTGCAGAGATGCATTATAAACTTTAATTTTGATATGGAGGCAGAGGTGTGGACTGTGTGGAGAGGAGAAAGTCAGGTTCATTTCCACAGAATGTTTTTTTTTAATAAAGGGGAAAAGGCAAAGACACCGGAACGCTGAAAAAAGTAGCAAAAGTAAGACATTTACAAACAATATTTCCTTTATTTAACATTTAGATCTTATCTATGGAAAAATAAATAAACATGAACTCAGTGCAAATCAAGTTAAGCATGGAGAGGTCCTCACTTCCAGATTATAGGATGACAACCATTGCATCACACTCCTAAAAAGCAAAAACACTTTGTTTTATATTCTGTTTGATGGTTCAAGATAGAAAGTTTTAAACTCAGAAAAAAAAATTAAAGGGAAACAAGTCTAAAATAGAATAATGCAAGAAATTCTGTATTTTGTATATTAATCAAACTTACTGCACCAGAAGCCTAATTAAAGAAATGATTTATGCTTTCAAAGTTGGCCACAGGGGTAACCATCTTGTAACTTTGTTATACATCTTTGCAAGACAAAGACCATGCACATGCTCAGTGTGGTCTAGGCTGCTGCTTAGGGATCATCCTAAATGATCAAACAGCACAAGTCAAATAGCCATAGAAGCAGATACAGCAAGACTGATTAATAATCAGCATATACAGACTGCACTGGGTCCTGTGTTGTCATGTAATCTAATGTGGATTTTATACTTTTTGTAATTAATACAAACTTTCTCCAACTCTCCAAAACCAGTGGCTGCAACAAAAATATCCTCTAAATAAAATCCCAGGTTATCTGTTTAAATCTGGCTCCATGATCTTTGTCTTTGTAGCTGGAAACAGAGGATGTAAAGACAAAAATAAAATACCATTTTTACTTTATTAACTGAAAAAGAAACCTATCCCAATATACTTCAATTAAAAAATCTGTACAGTTTTTATAAGAAATCCAACTGTATGCAGTGAAAATCTGCCTTCATTAATTTGCTCTGACTGCTCTACATGGTCGATGGCTGTTCTACAGGAAAACAAAGAAAGCTGCTCGAGTTCTGGGAAGTCCCTCCCCCTGCTGTTTGAAATTATGATCCTTTCCCTGCAGAGCAGTTAGGGACCGTCTGAAGTTTCCAATCCTTAGCAGTCAGAGCAAGTAAATGAATTTCACTGCATAAAGTCAGGTTTCTTATAACATTTTTCAATTAAAGCATATTGGAGATAGGTCTTTTTCATTAAAGAAAGTAAGAATAGGGATTTTATTTTTTGCCTTTACATCCCCTTTAGATGCATATATAGTGTGTTCAAATGAGTGCAGGGCCTTCCTCACCACATAACATTACTAATACTCACATGAATGATACTTACTTGGCAGCTCATAAAGAGACTGGCTGCTCCTCCTAGCTCAGTGGCAACAGAAAATACAGGAAGCTTGTTGCAATGGTACGCATGTGCAGTTAGGTTGGACTCCAGTAGAGAATGCAGTTTTTCTATGCTCATCCCCTGGGACTGAAACAATACATCAAGTATACATGAAGCTGAACTACAGAAATGGCATGGAAGTGGCATAGTACATGGAAATGAAAGTCAGCTCTGGATTAAGCAGACATTGCTATAAGGTCAGTCTTAACAGCTTTTTTTTTTAATTTGTTTTTTTTTTTATTTATTTATTTTTTAATTCCAAAGTACCATGATGACACTTTATTGGGTTGTAGTCACAGTGTGTGTATTTTGCTAGTTCAGACATATGGAGAAGAGAACTGTCTTTTCTACAGCAGTGCAGTCTACCTTCTCCGGAGCAGGGGACAGATTATGCAGTATACTACATGATTTGGTTAGGATTATAGTTAAATCAGTTATGTCATACCAAGAGATCGATGGGGCGACCAAATCCCATAGAAGGCATCAATGCCTCTAGCTGGGGAGCTCTGACCTACAATACACTTCCATGAATAAAGCAAAATGGGGCATTTGTGCATTACAAGTGCTATGCCATTTACATAGGAACTGTATAATCTGGAGTACGGGGAGTATAGATTTTAGCATTCACCTACAGAACAAAACTACACTACTTCTTTACATAGCTTACAATATTTGTGGGTTTACAGAAGTCATGGTTTACACTACAAAGCTTAAAGGAACAAAACAATTAAAGTTTTTTAAAGTAATACAAATATAATGCAGTGTTGCCCTGCACTGGTAAAACTGGTGTGTTTGCTACAGAAACACTACTATTGTTTATATAAATAATCTGCTGTGTAGTAATGGGGACAGCCATTCAAATGAGAAAAGGCTCAGGTTACACAGCAGATAGATAAGCTCTGTAGAACATAATGATGTCTATTATCCACTATTTAACCTGTGCCAGTTTCTGCCATTGCTACACAGCAGCTTGTTTATATGAACTATAGTAGTGTTTTCTGTAGCAAACACCAGTTTTATCAGTGCAGGGCAACAGCACATGATAGTTTCATTACTTTAAAAACACACATTTTTCGTGTTGCTGTTCCTTTGAGATATAGAATAATATGTATAAGTATAGTGACCTACTTACCTGTGTGTTAATGTACACACCGCACTGGCAAACTATGAAGCAGCTTGTTACAGTTAGGTAATTCCTGTAAATGCACATTTAACATTCTTACAAAGTGTAAAAACACAAAACAGTCAAGTGCATTTAAAATCATCTAAACATTAATTAAACCCAGTAGGATTGTTTTGCCTCCAATATGGAAGAATTATAACTTGGTTTGGATCAAGTACAAAGTACTGCACTATTATTACAGAAACACGTTTTTTTTAAAAAAAAAAAATCTTAATTATTTGATTAAAATGTAGTCTAAGGGAGATGGCCTTTCCGTAATTCTGGATAACGAGTTTCCGGATAACGAATACCTGCATTAGCCAATAGGCTCCTGTAGTAGTGGAGTGGAGTGGAGTGTACATACCGATTACAAACAGGGCACACTATCTGATCTCCTGTGCTGAGCTCAACAACAGAGTCGAAACACTGTTCCTCAAACTGTAGGATGTTCTCAAACTCCTCAACCATTGCTTTTTCTGAAAGAGAACCATTTTTTTGTGTTTTCTACAATTTACATCTGCATACAGAAATAGCATTCTCCGAAATTTCCAACAGTGGTCCATCAACTTTCACACTCACACTAGAGACTGCAAATTAAAGTAGGTCCTAAAATATGACTTCCAGGGATGAAGGACAATGAAAAAAACCACCACTACACCCAATGAATGATGCAGCTGGAGGAAATTGTGTTTGGTGAAAGGAAAAAGCTAAAATTACCTTCCAAAAGAAGCTCTTGCTTTATTTCTTCAAGAGTTGCCAACTCATCAGGATCCTGCATAATGTTTAAAGCATAAAACAAAATATTAAGTTCACTTAGTATTAGGAGTTTAATCAGTTTTAAAAAGGGTGCTTAAAGGACAAGGAAAGGCAAAAAAATAAAATCCCATTTTAATTTTCTTTAATGAAAAAGAAACCTATCTCCAATATACTTTCATTAAAAAATGTGTAGTGTTTTTATAAGAAACCCGACTGTATGCAGTGAAATTCTCCCTTCATTTACTACTGTGGATAGGAATTGTCAGACGGTCCCTAACTGCTGAGCAGGGAAACAATCACTTATGATCAGCATGGGGAGCCCCCGCCTTGCAGAACTCCAGCAGCTTTGTTTATGATGATCCCTAAGCAGCCCAGACCACACTGAGCATGTGCAGGGTCAGGCAAAGCTGTTTAACAAAGTTACAAGATGACAGCCCCCGGTGGCCAACTTTGAAAGAATAAATCATTTGTTTGATTAGGCTTTGTGGTGCAGTAAGTTCATGCTGATTTTTAGTATACAAAATACAGCATTTCTAGCCTTATCCTAATTTAGACTTTGCTTTTGTCCTTTAACTTTACTTTCATCAACAGAGCAGGAATTTACAAGATTGAGGTTTATTTCATCTCACAACAAAAACACTGATGCATTTATTACAGAGTACATAATCATAGGCAGCCCATGATTACTTACTCTGTAGTAAACAAGGTCAGGTTTTATTTTTTATTTTATTGTGAGATGAAAAACATTTTGATTTTAAAATTCCTGCTCCATGGATGGTTGAGCTTGTCAAGTTTATGGTTAACAATGAAGTCTTCTCTCCCCTTGCTACAGATTCGGGGCTCTGACACCCAGATCAAGCTGATTATCCACAGAGTGTTCTGCTTTTTCTAATCACACTGATTAGTTTGGTGAAACAAAGAGGTTCCAAGAAAGGGTAGGGTGCCACTAGTAAATTGCCTCGGCCTAATATAGCTAAGCTGCATTTAACTAGAAGGGCGAGAAGTTGATATCCATTGTGAAGGATTTGGGGCGACTTGCACCCAGGTCACAACAGTAATTAAGTGAATGTAATGTAAGTTCAATAAGGGGGTATAACAGAGCCGCAAATCATTGAACAATATAGACAAAAACTATGTAAATAATATCTATATAAACGCTGCTTAGCTCAGCTGTGTATTATATATATATAAAAAATATATATATCCCTTTTGTAAGTTATGAGGCTATCAAGTGACCTCAGATCTGCACAGAATACAAAGCTAGCCAATGATAAGTGTCACAGAGCACAGAACACACAAGGGTTTTCCCGGCACATGATGTCTGAAGTTCTATTTTATTATGTCTGATTTTTTTTGTGAATCCTCCCCCACCCCCCAGTCCTTCATCTAATGGTGGCCATACACGGGCCGATAAAAACTGCTGACAGACCGAGTCGGCAGCTTATTAGCCAGTGTATGGGGCCCTCCGACGGGCTTTCCCGATCAATAGCTGGCCGGAAGTCGGCCAGATGTCGATCGGACGGGACTAAAAAACCCGTTGGATCGCGGCCGCATCTATTCGTTGATGCGGTCCCGCGATCCAACCGCCTGTTAGTCATCGTTAGGATCTGATTGTTGGGCCCTAGAGCCCACAATCGGATCAGCCCGATATTACCCACCTCAAGGTGGACATATCCGGGAGATATCCACCCGTTTGGCGACATTGCCACCTTAAGAGTAGTCATCTGAACAAAGTCCTGCCTGATCTATGACGTTCAAAGAAACCTTACAAAATAGATATTCATGAATAGACCAATCATGCAGAGGACAGTCATCCATTGCCATCGTTAGCAGACTTAGTAGTGACAAGCTGACCATAACAGGTTTGCTTCACAGTTCCAGCAGCATTACTCTAGTCAGAGTCAGCTCTGCCATAGGCAAATGGTCAAGGGTGGATAAAGTTTATTTGACTGCTGTTGTATTCTTGCCTGGGCAGAAAACTAGCCTTGCCTTAGTGCTAAAAAGCACAACAAGAATGTCAGTGGGGGTCATTTATCAACACTTGGCAAATTTGCCCATGGTCAGTAACCCATGGCAACCAATCAAATAGTTGCTTTCATTGTTCTACTTGCAGCTGGCTTTAAAAAGCTATAGGTATAGGCAGGCCTGGACTGGGAGTCAGAATAGGCCCTGCCATTCCATGTACACAGAGGCCCAAACAGCCCCCTTCCAGCCCAAACAGCCTCCTACCAGCCCACTATATGGTAACTTTTTATGGAACCATACAGAAGCCCCTCTGGCATTTGCCAGAACCCACAGATTGCCAGTCAGGGCCTGGGTATAGGTTACTGCCCATGGGCAAATATGCCCAGTGTTGATAAATGAGCCCCAGTCACTTTATTTGGAATTTTGTAATATCACATTTCCAATTTCTGATTTACAAACCATGCACATTGTAGTGTCTAAGATACTTGACCTGTACCCCATAACTGGACTTAACACATCATCCATAAAGGGAGTGGCTGCATTCACAGCAATTCAGCAGTTGCCAAATCTAGCCTTAATGCATCAGATTACCTGAGAGAATGCATCTTTCTTCCACATGGAGGGAAAGCCCCCATTTTCAAACTGCATCACCTTCCATTCTTCCTCCATCACCTCCTGCACAAGGAATGAGCCACCAACCCCGCCATGGATCCTTTCGCCCACCTGACGAAACTTATCCAGGAGCTTGGATCTGTTACTCTTCAGTCGTTCAACACACCGCTAAGAGACACAAGAAAATAACCAATGTTTAGGTTTTTAAACAAAATGTATGCATCTCTGTAGGACACCACAAAATTCAAAGATGGCAGAGACGATGCATCAAATCTACATTCTAGATTCCACTTTATGTCAAGACTTAAGCCAAACTGAATCTGAACCCATACAATCACCTGACTTCAAAGCTCTGGATAATTAAAGGGCATTTTTTTTTTCATAGATGCAACTGAAATTTATTTGTTATGCAAATTAGGTCTCAGCTTCACTATGGCATTTGGACAAATCTTGGAGAATTCAGGATTTGGCACATCCATAACTAACGCGTTTATAGCAGGGTAACACGGGAGAAGGTCAAGTTCTTTATTAAAACAGGTACAATAAAAATGATGATCCCTGCATCAGTAAACCATGTAAAAAAGTAACCAGAGGAATAAAGCGATAAAGAGACGGTCCTTAGGCAAAATCATCATGGAAGAGTTGCACAGGCTGGTACTTGGATTTTTAACAAAGTTAATGTGCACTTTTTAGTTTATCAATTAGTACAAATGCCAAAACGAGGTCATTTCTCAGCAGAACCCATGGAACAAACCAACACCTTTTACTAAGCACCTAACCATGTGTCCAAATATAGGAAACAAACAATTAGCTCAGTCACCTTTCTATAGGTCTCCTTCCAAGGAGGAGTAGTTCCCTTATACAAGGCACGATGCCTTCTTTCTGCCTCCATCACGATAAACAGATCACTAATAACATTAAGAAGCGCCGCTCAGTTGAAGCTTTTAAATACTTCCTTACCACGTGATGAGGCGCGCTTGAGGGGAACGCGGTGCATCGTGGATATTGTAGTTTATTTCTGGAGGCGGCTGCTGTGCTGCTTGTAAACTTTTTTTCTTTGTTATTAAAGTATCGACCGCTTACAAATAGTTGTTTATCAAGAGATTGGTATAGTGTAAGATGCTTTTGTGGCTGGAGACTAGTTTTCACTACTATAGAGCTGAGCTCTCCACTTTCAGACGCACCAACAGTTTTTTACCTACAGTGCAACATGTTTGCCCACAATTCCAGCGTAACGCAAACTAGCAAAATATTTCCACTGGATATAGCGGCCAGTAAGATTTGTGCTGGTTATTAAATTGTGTATATTTGGGTACAACTTGCATGTGTGACAAAAGGCAGGCGCTAAGCAGACAGGGAATACAATGACTGTCCACCTACTACCCATTCAATTAGGGTGATAAAATAATGAGCCACTCTGGGCATTTTAGACCTTGTTTCATGTTACCATCTAGTGTACAGAAGAAAAGGGGTTTAAAAAAAACAGCACTGGATTATTATCACCCTTATGATATGGGGTTAGTTGACACATCTGGACACGGTACACTTACTCACCTTTCAATTAAGGAAAGGCAAAGCTTAAAGGAACAAAAAAAGTGTTTTAAAGTAATACAAATATGCCTCATTGGTGTAAGTAGAGTTGCCGTGGCCCCCTGCAAAAAAAATCTTGCACTCCGACCCCCATCCTCCCACCTCCACCCACTCCCTGCCCTGACTCTGCCCCAGACTCCACCCACACCCAGCCTGACTCTGCCCACTACCTGCCCTGACTCTGCCCACTCTGCACCAGACTCCACCCACACCGAGGCCGACTCCGCCCCACTGCAACTGGTAAAACTGCTGTGTTTGCTTCAGAAACACTACTATTGTTTATATAAATAAACTGCTGTGTAGCAATGGGGGCAGCCATTAAAAGGAGAAAAGACTCAGGTTACACAGCAGATAAGCTCTGTAGAACATAATGGTGTTATCTGTTATCCACTATTTAACCTTTGCCATATAGCCTTTTTTTACAATTTCCGCCATTGCTACACAGCAGCTTGTTTATAAGAGCTATAGTAGTGTTTCTGAAGCAAACAGATCAGTTTTACCAGTGCATGGCAACAGTATGATATTTTCATTATTTAAAACACTTGAGTTTTTTGGTGTTACTGTTCTTTTTTAAGTGTGATTCCATTGCTACAAAATAGTTTGGGCAATGGGAACCCTGTTCTTCCAGTCCACGGAGTTCACAGACGCCAAGCAGGAAGAAGATCGCTTGGGAGAACATGGCGTCTGTGAACTACATGGACTGGACCTGCGCAGAGGGTTAAGTAACAAGTTAGGGGCATTTGCCCAACGGGACAGGTAGGCCGGGGGGGAGGAGGGAGGGGAAGCAAGACAGGGGAGGGTTTTTGCGCCCAGGGGGTTTCCTTCTCCTTTAAATGCAGGCTCCATTGCACTGGAGTATCATATAGGACATCCATCAAGATAGAACAGCACATTGGCAGAGCACAATTATAGATGACTGAAATTAGGCATAGGCTATGTAAAACATTTTCATTTAGTAAAGTAAGGTAAAGTAGCTTGAAAAAGGAACTAAAATTTTCTGAAAGCTTGCTATGATTATATTAATTAGCCAATAAAGGTATCAACTTTATACCACTTTTGTTATTTTTTTATTTGAAAAGGGTTGCCCTGTAACATTCAGTACTTAGAAATAGTAAATGAAGCCCAGTGAAACTCAGTGCATTATAAAAGTGCCTATGGTGCAAGATCTTAGCACACAGTACATTTTGTTGTGCTTGCTTATTCTCCTCCAGCAGGGACAACAAAAAGTCAGAAAATACATTTGCATTGGAGTCACTGTGAATCACCCATTGTAAAATCCTTTTAAAAGCCAATGCTTAGCCAAACACTCATCTTACCTGTGTAATAATGTACCTTCTGCTAATTTACTGTCAGGTATGGATGTTGTTTTGTATAAGTCTCAGCGGAGCAAGCAGGAAGGATTATTCCATTCATATATCCTGAAAATCTTCTCTCTATGCAGAAAAATCACTCTGCTTTATGTTTATTCATAGTGAATCTAGAAAGGGAATGCAAACCCAAAAATAAAATGTTGCCTAATAAAGCAACTGCCAAATATACATTTATTACAACTTTTCAGTGGTTTTTAATTATATTTTAAATGTGATTGCTCTTGTCAGCAGTGTTTGTTTATCCTTTATTCTACTCCTGACTCTGACTTTTGAAACAATGTTGCAAACTTCAGCTGTTCTCTTGTAAAGACAGACATTTTCTGTTACATTGTTTCAAAAGTCAGAACCACCTTGGAATAAAGACAGATACAGTTTTCAATAACAATTACGTTCACAAATAACAGAAATGCAATGAATGTATATAGCAGAGATGCTTAGAATTATATTTTATTTGGCATAAGAGTATTTTTGTCTCATTTAGACTGCAGCGTTTACTCCTAGAATTCCAGTGTAAAAGCTAATCATTGTGTTTTGGAAATCACATGTAAGCTGTGATAAATGCTTTCAGAATGGTGATGGTGACACTTAGGGGCAGATTTATCAAAGGTCGAGGTGAATTTTCAAATGAAAAAATTTTGAGCTATTTTTTGTGTACTTCGACTAGGAAATAGTCCAAATTCAATTAGAATTTGCAAAAAAAAAAAAAAATAGAAAATTTGAATATCAAAATGTATCATGTACTTTCTCTTTAAAAATTCAACTTCGACCATTCCCATCTAAAACCTGCCAAATTGCTGGTTTAGCCTATGGGGGACCTCCTAGAACCTATCTGGAGTCAATTGGTGGACTTTGAAAAATCAAAGTTCTTTTTGGGGAAAAACTTCGAATCTAATTCGATAAAATGCGCTATTCCTTCAAATTGTATGATTCGATCGAAAATGGACCTATTCTTCAACTTAATTTTGGTTGGTCTTTTCGAAGTTTTTTCAATTGAAAATTCGACCCTTGATAAATAGATTAAAGATGCTGATCTTGGTCCTTTAGATTGATTCATCAGCTTATCTGCTTTATAACTTTGTATTCAGCAGCTCTCCAGTCTGCAAGCTCAGCAGTCTGGTTTCTAAGGACTAACTTCCCCTAGCAACCATGCATTGATTTAAATGAGAGACTGGAATATGAATAGGAGAGTACCTGAATAGAAAGATGAGTAAAAAAAAAGTAGCACTAACTATAAATGTGTAGCCTTACAGAGCATTTATTTTTAGATGGGGTCAGTGATCCCCATTTGAAAGCTGGAAAGATTTAAAAGAAGAAGGCAAATAATTTAAAAATGATACAAAATAAATAATGAAGACCAATTGAAAGGTTGCTTATAATTGGTCATTTTATAACATACTAAAAGTTAACTTAAAGATAAACAAACCCTTTCACTGTCAGCAGATTTAGCTGATTTGGTACTTTTATTGCCAGACCATTTTGAACATTTTGTACTCTTTCACTTTAAGGGCCTTTCCTGGGGGGTATTTTAGTTTACCCAGGAAAACAATATATCATTTTCTTCTGTATAGGCTTCCAAGTGTCTAATAAAATGAAAATCACATAGTATAATCACATAAATCAGAAACATAATTTATTTTATGTATGAGAACACAGCCTATTTGGAACGTTCTATGTCTCCTGAATGTGCCAATACCAAATATGTATAATTTTATGGAGATTTCTCACTTGTATAGATCAAAATCTCTAAGCAGTACACTAGCAAATTTCCAAAACACCGCTCCACAAAATGGCATAGTTCTGAATCCAAGGCCAAACATTCCTCTAACAGTAGGTTTACCATAGAAAACGACCCATTATTAGAAAGAACAGATTCCAGAGAATCAAAAATGGGTAAATATATCTATGTACTCCAAAATACCAAGTTGCAATTCTTTCCTAATTTTTTATATAAATTGGTGAATTTTTTGAAACAAACACCTCAAAGCTTCCAATCTACTGCATCATACCTCCCACACATAATTAGATACTAATGTAAAACACCCTAAATATGAATGCCAGTAGTCCACTGAACCGTTTGATAACCAATATGTTTTGGTTTATAAGTATTTGGCATATAGGGGCCCCAAAATGTAGACATGCCATTCGAGGTATCATTTCTGTAATTCCAGACACTGCAAATTCAACACATTTACATTATTTTGGGGTGGGCAAAGGTTGAGAAAAGAACATTCTCCAAAGAAAACCTTTCCTAAATTTGACAATTTTGGTGACATTGCCAAAGAACACCTCAAAACTTCCACCCTGCAGCATCTTATTTCCCACATATTATTAAGTATCAAGATAAATCACCAGAAAATATGAAAGCCTGGGATCCTCTGAATAGTTTTATGTCCAATATATATTTACCAAGGTCAACTGTGAACAGATGCAAGGCACACCTCAAAAAGGGCTGTGGGGGTTCTTACAGGCAACCCCTGTAAGAAAAAGGGCAGCCAAAAAAGTTTATCGAGATAGCCCTTCAACAAAGGAAGCTGCCAACCGCCATGTTGTTTTTCACCAAGGCCCCTCCTTCCATCAGAGTCTCCTTTCCCCCCACCTTGGCAATCCCATCAACTGACCTAGGGGCAAACAGCTTGCCCCTCCTTCCATCACAGACAGGCTACCTTCACCCCTACCTTAGCCTGCCGACACTGCTTTTTTGATGTCCGGAACTTCACCGGGCAGGTTTAGGCTCTGCAATGGTCTGGCTAAAGCCACTGCCCTTTTTGGGCTTGTCTTGGATCCTTCCGCACTTGACTTTGGTACATTTCTTAATGAGGAAAGCGTTGTGTACTAAGGGTGAAAAAAAGCCAAAAAGAGTCTATTCCTGCCCGGGGAGGTTCCTGACGACCACAACAATCAAATGTTCCTGCATACCTTTTAGGGATGCATCGAATCCACTATTTTGGATTCTGCCGAACCCCCGAATCCTTCAAGAAAGATTTGGCCAAATACCGAAGCGAATCCTAATTTGCATATGCAAATTAGGGATGGGAAGGAGGAAACATTTTTTACTTCCTTATTTTGTGACAAAAAGTCATGAGATTTCCCTCCCTGTCCCTCATTTGCATATGCAAATTAGGATTCGGCAGGGCAGAAGGATTCGGCCGAATCCCGAACCCAATCCTGGATTCGGTGCATCCCTAGTACCTTTACATTGGCAGGAAGTGCCTGCAAGCCATCTTCCATTTAACAGAGTTAATTCTCTGCCTGGATACCCAACTAAGGGAGGCTTTTGGGATGGACGGCTTGGCAATCCCAGCAACAGACCTAAGGTCAGACAGCTTGCCTCTCCTTCCATTGAAAGCAGGCTACCTTCACCCCCACCTTGCCGGGTCATTGGTGCCATGTTCTTCCCGCTGCATTCAAAGACTTCTACTTTCGATTGGGCAAAATCACTCCCCCATGCCCAAGGCCTGTCTGCTCTTTGGATCATGTGGCAAATAGTTTCCGGTCCCTAGTTCCAGGCCTGTTTGGTACCCGACTGTGGAACACAAAGGCGTTGGTTGCATTTTCCTCAGGCTACATTAACAAGTGACAGATCTGATACACAGGGTTCGTTAAAGCGCCAAAGCTGCATTTTCTCAGGCTACATTAAAGAGTAACTGACCTTTGCTAATCATCTTCTCGAATTCTTTTTTATTTATAAAAGCTATTTGCCAATGTCAATTGTAGGCTGATGCTGAGCAAATCCCAAAAATGGTTCTGTATGGGGGGGACCCCAAATTGATGCAAAGGCAAATTAAGAACCTCAAAACACCCCAAAGTATATTTTTCTTCTCAGTCCAGTTATGGCTGTGACAGGTTAGGGCGGCCCTGATGAGAAAACATCTGAAAATGTGACAAAAACATTCCACTAATACAGTAACACACAGCACTCTCATATTCAACTAGAATCCATGCAACTCTCTGAAGTCTTCTAAGATTTAGATCTACACTACAGACCGGGGACAGGGCCGCCTGGAAACACCTATGGGCGGTTACTGTAGAGCGCATATCACGTGCTGCTGATAGACATGGGCGTGTGTGAAGCCGGCAGGCCCTGCTGATTGGTCACGTTCCGCAACGTCCGTAGCATTAGGCAGTGCGGGGGTTTTGATGTGGAAGTAAAAGATGGCGGCGGGGGAACACTGGCAGAGCGCGCTCAGTGAACATGCGCTCTTCTCCAGTTTAAAAGAACGGCTGAGGGATGTCGAAGAACTTAGGGAGCAGGGAGAACGGCGAGCAAGTAAAGATAAGCAATTGAGGAACTTGCTGTGCGTCCTGGATGGGGATCTGTTGGTGTGGGACGCGGAGGAGTGCGCCTTTCATACTGTCACACTGAGGAGCCTAAGTGTGGAGAGCACAGGCAGCAGCAGCGGAGAGCAGGTAGTAACACGGCTGTGCTATCATTCCTATATATATATATATATATATATATATATATATATATATATATATATATATATATATATATATATATATATACACACACACACACAGCCATGACAGCTGTATACTGATTGATGTCTGTCCTGCTGCCTCCTTTTACTTATTGCTCAACTACTACTGCCATCACCACTTCTGCTTGGCTATGTTTGTGAGTTGTAGTTACAGCAGCTACACGTTGTTGTAGTAGTTGGGCCTCAGTTATCAGAAGGAGGGTTTGGACCCTCCTACAAGTATCCTCTTTCTGATGGTTTGTTGTCATTTAGGGCAAAACCCAGGGGGTGGGCAACGCTAGACACTCGCTATCTGCTAGCAACCAGCTTGCTGAAATTGCAAACCGGAGAGCTGCTGAATAAAAGCTAGATCACTCAAACCACAAATAATAAAAAATGAAAACCAATTGCTAATTGTCTCAGAATATCACTCTCTACATCATAATAAAAGTTAATTCAAAGGTCAACAACCATTTTAAAAAGGCCCTTTGGTGTGCAAATTTTAAACTAGTGTTCATCATCATCATTTATTTATATAGCGCTGTCAAGATACGCAGTGCTTTACTGCAGTTATAGCAAACAGGGAATAAATGGTGGATAACAAACAAGGATTACCGAGTACAATAGGGTTAGAAGGACCTAGAGATTAGAGTTTACGAACTAAAAGGTTAGGGTACAATTGAGACATTAGGATTATATAAACATTTTGTCATTTTTGATACAGCTATGATTAATTAAGGTACATCAAATAAGTCTGTTTAAACAGATGGGTCTTTAAGGAGCGCTTGAAAGTTTGGAAAGAAGGAGAAAGTCTGACAGCTTGTGGCAGAGAGTTCCAGAGAAAAGCAGAAGCCCGAGAGAAGTCTTGTAGACGAGAATGGGCAGAAGTGACCAGAGGAGAAGTGAGGCGAAGATCAGAAGCAGAGCGTAGGTTTCGTGAAGGAGTGTATTTGGAGATTAGAGATGAAATATAGGGAGGGGTTTCATTATTAAGGGCCTTGAATGTGAGTGTAAGTAATTTGAATTTGATTCTAGAAGAGATTGGGAGCCAGTGAAGGGACATGCATATGGGAGCAGCTGATGTTGAGCGGCGAGCTAGATGAATGAGTCTAGCGGCCGCGTTTAGAACAGATTGGAGTTGTGAAAGGTGACTTGTTGGAATACCTGTGAGGAGTAAATTGCAGTAATCAAGGCGGGAGATGATGAGAGACTGAATCAGTGTTTTAGTTGATTCTGAACTGAGATAGGGCCGTATTCGAGCAATGTTGCGCAGTTGAATACGGCAAGATTTTGCAAGTGTTTGAATGTGTGGTGAAAAAGACAGATGCGAGTCTAGGATAACTCCTAGGCAGCGTGCCTGTGTGGTGGAATGAAAGGTGGTGTTGTTTACAATGAGTGATATCTGAGGGACAGGGGAAGATCTTGGAGGAAATATGAGTTCTGTTTTAGAAAGGTTCAGTTTCAGGTGGCGCTGTGACATCCAGGAGGAGACAGCAGATAGACAGTCTGTGACTTGGGAAAGGACAGAATTAGAAAGATCAGGAGTAGACAAGTAGAGTTGGGTGTTATCAGCATAAAGGTGATACTGAAGTCCAAATGACAATGAGTTTTCCTAGTGAAGTTGTATAGAGCGAGAACAGCAGGGGGCCAAGAACAGAGCCTTGAGGAACTCCAACAGAGAGTGGGAAAGTAGTAGAAGTAGAGTTAGAGAAGGAAACTTTAAAGGAACGGTCAGACAGATAAGATGTAAACCATGAAAGAGCAGTGTCCCAAATGCCAGCTGAGTGTAGAATGTCAAAGAGGAGTGTGTGGTCAACTGTGTCAAAGGCTGCAGAGAGATCTAGAAGGATGAGAATGGAATAGTGACCTTTAGACTTAGCCAATAGAAGATCATTGGTTACTTTGGTGAGTGCAGTTTCAGTCGAGTGTGATGGGCGGAAGCCAGATTGCAAGGGGTCGAGGAGGGAGTTGTGAGTGAGATGCTGGATCAGGCGTTTGTAAACAAGCCTTTCTAGTAATTTGGATGCGAATGGAAGAAGGGAGACCGGTCGATAGTAGGAGAGCTGGGATCAAGGGAAGGTTTTTTGAGGATAGGAGTGATTTGTGCTTGTTTGTATAATGATGGAAAGGTACCAGTAGAGAGTGAAAGATTAAATAGGTGGGTAAGTGCAGGAGAGAGTGTATCAGAGATTGGGTGGAGAAGGCGAGAGGGTATGGGGTCAAGGGAGCAGGTGGTGGGTTTTGAGCAGGCTAGAAGTTTGCTAACTTCATCTAGAGTTGCAGGGGTGAAGGAGTGCAAATAGATGTGAGTGGACTGCACGTTGGTCTGAGATTGTTGTCGGACGGTATGCTCAGCCTAATGAGAGCGATTTTTTTCATTAAAGAAATGAGCAAGGTCTTGGGCGGTAACATTAATAGGTGGAGGGGGGCATAGGAGTGAGTTAAATGTGGCAAACAGCTGCTGTGGTTTGGAGGACATAATAGATATTAGATAAGAGAAGTATTGTTCTTTGGCTAATGATAGAGCTCGGTTATAGCAGGAGAGCATGAATTTGAAGTGGATGAAGTCAGGATCAGTTCGTGACTTTCTCCGTCGCTCAGCTGATCTACTACATCTTCTGAGGTTCCGTGTTACACTAGTGTGCCAGGGTTGGGGTTTAGCTGGCCGGCTGTGACGGGTGGTAGAAGGTGCAAGGGAGTCAGGTGCTGTTAAAAGGGCTTCGTTGTAGAGAGAAGCTGCCATATTGGGACAGGAGGGAGTATTAATATGAGATATGGATTGTGCTGATACTGTTGATAATTGTTGTGGTTTAAAGGCATTAAGGTTTCTGTACGTGTGGGTAGAGAGAGATGGTTGTGAAGGTGCAGATGAAAGCAGTATCTGAAAGGAGAGTAGATGATGGTCAGACAGAGGGTAGGGAGAGTTAATTAAGTTGGATGGGCAGCATGAGTGGCAGAATATAAGGTTGAGAACACGACCCTCGATGTGGGTAGGTGAGTCGGTCCACTGAGAGAGATCAAAAGAAGCTGTTAGAGAAGTTTAGAGGTGGCAGCAGAAGCAGAGTTGTCAATGGGGATGCTGAAGTCCCCTAAAATGAGAGCAGGTGTCTCACTGGAGAGAAAGTATGGAAGCCAGGCAGCAAAGTGATCCAAGAAGGTGGAGTAGGGACCAGGGGGGCGATATATGACAGCAACACGCTGTGGACTTCAAAAGAAGTGAAGGAGAGAGAAGTCGGTGTAGTTAGATTTTGAAACCTACATTTGAGGGAGAGAAGAAATCCCACCCCACCGCCATGATGGCCATCCGGTCTAGGAGTGTGACTAAGTGAGAAGCCTCCATAGCAGAGGGCAGCAGGTGAAGCAGTGTCTGAGGGGGAGAGCCATGTTTCAGTGATTGCAAGAAGGTGAAGGGATTTAGCTATAAAGAGGTCATGGACTGCTGTTAGTTTATTGCAGATTGACCGTGCATGATAGTGTTCAGGAGAGTCCACAATTTGTTGTGTGCGCTCCTCTTAAAATGTGTGTGCATGAGCATACAGATTACAAGGGAACATTGGGTGCCAATACGTTAGACACCCTACACTTGAAGCAATTTTTCACCTGTCCCTAGGGTAAACTTAGACTTGAGCATGTGGAGTAGAGTAAATTTCCATGCGTTTATTATGCTATGCATGCATGAGTCTGCCATGGGACTGCCGTAAAAGCTAAAAAAAATGATTGCACAGCGTTGCATTTTTTCCTAAAAAAGTATACTGGCCTTGGAGAAGTTGCTTCTTTTTCATTTCTTTCTTTTTTTTTTTTTAATAGAAACTGCTTTGCACAAATCCTCCACTTTTCGACGTTAATGAGGTGTTGCTAAGTCCCACTCAACACCATGTTGCTCTTGTTGGAAGTAAAGGAGTGATGGTGCTGGAGATTCCTAAACGCTGGGGAAAGAAATCTGAGTTTGAAGGCGGTGAAAAGACAGTGAACTGCAGGTAAATGTCCTAATCTATACTTAAATACATTTTAATGTTGCAGAACTCCATTATGTCTGTATGTATATGTGGTTGCCATTGCATGAGACAGGTTGTTGACGGTAGTGAAAGTAGAAGACTTAGTAACAATAAAGTATAGTACAACAAGTAATATATTTAATGATTGAAATGTACACCTCCCTAAGACAGACCCTATAACTTTACTCAAAGATTGATACAATGGCAACATTGAAAAAGACATTTAATTTGTGTCTTCTTTTTAATTTGTTTCTGTTTGTAATGATTGCTATTTTGTGTATAACCATAGTTGAATAGTTTAAAGTTTTATATTGTATCAATCGGCGTGGGCACTTAAATTACATGGATGGTATGAAGAACATAAGTTATAGTGATATCTTAATTGTAAGTTACCTGTTTAATAATTGATATATCACATTACTTCCGCTGTTTTTCCCGCCAGTGCATAGATTTAAGGCACGTTCACAGTTAATTTGGTACAATGAGAAAGGCCTTGGGGTAGGCCGAAACTTTAGTCCTTACCTTTTATGAAAGAAATTATTTTTGAATTTAAGTCCTGTGACTGCTGATCATTTTTCTGTAGAATACATGTAGGGTTTAATTCTTTGATGAAAATACCTGTATTTGATTCCTGTTGTCCTTTGTCCCCCTGCTGTGTGTATTAGGCCCCCCATTTGTACCTTTCAGATTTGGTATTCACCAGACATGAATTTCCCTGTCCTGTTGGTACTACTTGCATTATGCCCTGTGACTCCTTTAAGTGTTACACTAACACCCAGGCATAGTGAGCAGGCAACTGTGTGTACAGTACTATATTTGGGGTTATTGTGCAGAGCTGGTATATATTTGGATAAAAAATAGCTAAACGTTGTTAAATTACACTTCTCCAATGTTACAACACACTTGTAGTGCAAGTTTTTTCTTGTAGAGCAAGCTTTCCTGACCAGCTGCAGCAAGAATTGTTTTTGATGTCAACACATCACTTTTTTTAATGGTCTTATTTTATTTTTTTAAATTATTGCATAGTTAGTGAAGTAATTTAATTGATGTACTTTCTAGATTATTGCACAGTATTTGGTGCCTATTTTAGTAGCTGTCCAACCAACTAAATCAAGAACTACATACAGTGGTGTGAAAAACTATTTGCCCACTTCCTGATTTCTTATTCTTTTGCATGTTTGTCACACTTAAATGTTTCTGCTCATCAAAAACCGTTAACTATTAGTTAAATAACATAATTGAACACAAAATGCAGTTTTTAAATGAAGGTTTACGTTATTAAGGGAGAAAAAAAAACTCCAAATCTACATGGGCCTGTGTGAAAAAGTGATTGCCCCCCTTGTTAAAAAATAACTCAACTGTGGTTTATCACACCTGAGTTCAATTTCAAAGGTTATAAAGCCATTTCTAAAGCTTTGGGACTCCAGCGAACCACAGTGAGAGCCATTATCCACAAATGGCAAAAACATGGAACAGTGGTGAACCTTCCCAGGAGTGGCCGGCCGACCAAAATTACCCCAAGAGCGCAGAGACAACTCATCCGAGAGGCCACAAAAGACCCCAGGACAACATCTAAAGAACTGCAGGCCTCACTTGCCTCAATTAAGGTCAGTGTTCACGACTCCACCATAAGAAAGAGACTGGGCAAAAACGGCCTGCATGGCAGATTTCCAAGGCGCAAACCACTTTTAAGCAAAAAGAACATTAAGGCTCATCTCAATTTTGCTAAAAAACATCTCCATGATTGCCAAGACTTTTGGGAAAATACCTTGTGGACTGACGAGACAAAAGTTGAACTTTTTGGAAGGTGCGCGTCCCGTTACATCTGGCGTAAAAGTAACACAGCATTTCAGAAAAAGAACATCATACCAACAGTAAAATATGGTGGTGGTAGTGTGATGGTCTGGGGTTGTTTTGCTGCTTCAGGACCTGGAAGACTTGCTGTGATAGATGGAACCATGAATTCTACTGTCTACCAAAAAATCCTGAAGGAGAATGTCCGGCCATCTGTTCGTCAACTCAAGCTGAAGCGATCTTGGGTGCTGCAGCAGGACAATGACCCAAAACACACCAGCAAATCCACCTCTGAATGGCTGAAGAAAAACAAAATGAAGACTTTGGAGTGGCCTAGTCAAAGTCCTGACCTGATTCCTATTGAGATGTTGTGGCATGACCTTAAAAAGGCGGTTCATGCTAGAAAACCCTCAAATAAAGCTGAATTACAACAATTCTGCAAAGATGAGTGGGCCAAAATTCCTCCAGAGCGCTGTAAAAGACTCGTTGCAAGTTATCGCAAACGCTTGATTGCAGTTATTGCTGCTAAGGGTGGCCCAACCAGTTATTAGGTTCAGGGGGCAATTACTTTTTCACACAGGTTTGGATTTCTTTTCTCCCTAAATAATAAAAACCCTCATTTAAAAACTGCATTTTGTGTTTACTTGTGTTATCTTTGACTAATAGTTAAATGTGTTTGATGATCAGAAACATTTTGTGTGACAAACATGCAAAAGAATAAGAAATCAGGAAGGGGGCAAATAGTTTTTCACACCACTGTATCTGTCTTTGTGCTGAGTTCTGAACAATAGCAGATGTCTGGATGATAGAGGTTTTTGCACCAGGGCAAATTTATACTAAGTTACATAAAAGTTTCAATCAACACTTAAGTCTAATGATCTTCATATCAGACTGCACACTTGTTCACTTATTTATTTTCCCCCCCAATAGGACTATCCCCATTGCTGAAAGAATTTTCACTAGCTCTACCTCTTTATTACTGAAGCAGGCTATCTGGTACCCAAGTGAGACACAGGAACCTCATTTAATTTTGCTGACATCGGACAACATATTAAGGTTTATTATTATTATTATTATTATTATTATTATTATTATTATTATTATTATACCATATAAAATGTTGTTTTTTTGGTTTTAGGAATACTATGCTTTCACAAAAAAAAGCATTCATATTGTAGTAAATTCACACTAATTCGTTTTTACAAACCGTTTTTTATTATTTCTTTTTCTTAGAGCAGAAAAAAAGATATAATCACTGGTAGGCACCCCACCCAGATATTATTGCTTACCTGAGACCTTGGGCTGGTGCTGTTGTTCACTGAAAACTGCACCTGCCTGGGGTTTATTAATAGGCAGTATACATTTACAACAGAAGTCCTATTTAATGTGCTTATGTTTAGTAAAAGTGTATAGATTGTGCAAGATTAAGGGTATAACCATTCCTTGGCTTAAAAAAAAAAATCAAGACTGTAATAAACATGCAAAAAGTGCAATCTGGATATCCAGTCATTTTAATGTAATGTATCCAGCATTTTCTAAATCAGGTAACCATTTATATCTCTTTTTGTATTGTATATTTGCAAATATTAACATTTTTATTTTTTTTTTAGATTATATAATCTTCAGGATCTTTTTACACCTGTTAAAGTTATCTCCCTCTCCAGTGCTGAAGAGGAAACCACACTGCCCCATAATGGGTATGCATAATAACACTGTTTTTGGTTTTGTACTAATTGGCTATCCTATGTGCAGGGCCGCAATTTAAAGTAGAACTAAACCCTAAAAATTAATAGGGCTAAAAATGCCATATTTTACATACTGAACTTATTGCTTCTGCCTAAAGTTTCAGCTTTTCAATAGCAGCAATGATCCAGGACTTCAAACTTGTCACAGGGGGTCACTATCTTGGAAAATGTCTGTCACATGCTCAGTGGGCTCTGAGCAGCTGTTGAGAAGCTAAGCTTAGGGGTTGTCACAACTTATCAAGCAGAAAATGAAGTTGGCCTGTAATATAATCTGATGCTACAAGGCTTATTATTCAATTATGATGCTAATTGCACTGGTTTCTGTGCTGACATGTATTAATTACTAATCAGCCTTATATTGTGACATTTATATTCTATTTATATTCTGCACAGAGCATGTGCAGTGAATCAGCAGAAAAGAAGATGGGGAAATACTGGGGCATCTTCAGAGACGTATCTCTTAACTGCTAAAGGGCTATGGTTTTCCTGGGCTGGTATAGAAGCCCAAAACATAATGTACAACATTTCTAACCTACTTCTTTTTTTTTTTTTGTAACTTAAAATTTTTATTAAGAATAAAATTATCCAGAAAAGAAAAGAGAAATAAAGCAGTCCAAGGTTGCAAATCGCATGTACACATTACAAAAGTGGGTGCCAAATAGCACATGAGCATTACTAACCTACTTCTTAAGCCGTCTACAGTAAAGCAATTTGCAGATTGACAGCAGTCATGAATTTGGCCATCGGTATCCTCTAGATTCTGATTTGGGAGGTGATTCAAGTGCTGTGTGGTTGCAGTAGAATGGCTATTGAATCCTTCAGGATATTGTTGGACCGTTCGAAGTTGATGTAATGACACAATGGACAGTGCAGAAGGACCTTTCTTAGGAACCTTGTAGTTCCTGAAGCAGAAAACTATACCCTCAAAATGTATAGTTAAGCAACAGATAGTTTATATCATATTAAGTGGCATATTAAAGAATCTTACCTATCTGGAATATATACTTAAGTAAATATTGCATTTTTACATCTCATGCCTTGAACCCCCATTTCGTGATGGCATGTGTGCTGCCTCAGATCACCTGACCAGAAATACTACAACTCTAGGGTGGTTATTTATCAAAGTCCGAATTTATCTCCATATTTTCTGCTACAAACGCCTCCCAAAAAATCATTGGGACTTCTCCCATTGACTTATATGCAACTCAACTAAAAGTCAGATTTTATAAAACAAAAAAAAAAATCAAATTTTTTTGGGGATTTTTGCATTTGGGGTTTAGTAGATAATCCCCTAACTGTAACATGAAGAAGTGTTGAAGCAAAAGACAGAACTCTATTGGCTCATGTGATCTAAGAAGTATTAGTTTGTTTGGTATGTTTGTGCACAGTGAATCGTATGATCACAGGGGGTGTTTTCTATTTATGATTACCCAATGGCAAATACTACTAGAAAAGTATATTATTATGAAAATGGTTTGTTTACATGAAGCAGGGTTTTACATATGAGCTGTTTTATACAATATCTTTTTATAGAGACCTACATTGTTTGGGGGGGGGGGTATAGTTTTCCTTTAAGCACCTTTTAGTCCATTGGCACTGCTGTAATTTTTTTTCTATTTCTGGAAGTTATTCTAGATATCCTGAAGAATCTGAAAATAGAAGGGGTCAGCAGGTATTCTCATGCTTGGTCCACTGACCACCTTGTTTTGACCCTTGCAGCTGCCTGTAGAGATGCAGATATATTGTTGGGGGGGGGGTGTTCTAGGACTTGAAGCTCAACGGCAGCTTGTGATCTATGGAAGTGTAAAATGTTTTGTTTTATCGTGTGATTCCAGACGATCCTATAAAGCCTCCCTTGGTGAGACTGCAGTCGCTTGTGATTTTGGCCCACTGGCAGTCCTTCCTAAAGGTTTTGGACAACATAGCAAGGAAGATACAGTGGCTTATCCTCTTTATATCTTGTATGAAACCGGAGAAACCTACCTAATGTACATTGATCTGCAGAAAAGGTAAGATGTTACAAATTAAAATGCTAAAATGGATAATACAATACAATAACACTGTATCTTAAGGAAATTAATTTATTTGGGAAAAAATTAAGCAAAAAATCCACCACAAAGCACATTAAAAATTATTCATTGAATTTTAAATGGCTTGTTTTTTTTTTTTTGTTTTGTTTTAGCAACATCACTGTGGGTAAACTTCTAGGGCCACTTCCAATGTACCCTGCTGCAGAAGATAATTATGGCTATGATGCCTGCGCTCTGCTCTGCTTACCATGTGTTCCAAACATAATAGTTATTGCCACTGAATCAGGATTACTATATCACTGTGTGGTGCTGGAAGGCGAGGAAGATGATGAGCAGACAGTAAGTAAAGCAACAGCCATTATTGACCTTCGGTCATCTATGCCTTTGCAATGCTTTTCTTTTTGAATTGTCAGTGTAATAATATTGTGTACAACGGAGCATTATGATTTGTATTTTATCCAGTCAAACAAGTCTTGGAATTCCAGCTGTGACTTGATTCCCTCACTGTATGTTTTTGAATGTGTTGAACTGGAGCTTGCTTTGAAATTTGCGACAGAAGAAGAAGAATCTCTGGAGCTTGATTTTGCATGTCCTATTAAACTTCACAGAGGTAAATAGAAATGACCTGCTAAAGATTAGACTTTGTAAATTCTACTATTTTTTTACTCTTCGTGACTCTTCCAGCTTACTCAGGATAAGGTAAATTAAAGCAAATAATCCTACGTTTTTTTTCATTTGTCATATTTTGCTTTCCTAATGTGCCAAATGTTTCCAGTGGGTGACTGCAGTTCGGTCCATAAATATTTCTGTAAATTACTACAGTGAATTTTAAATGAAACAACTCATGGAGTTGAACTGCAGACTTCATGAATGATTTGATTTCAAACCACACACAAATAAGCTGCAAAGCAAAATGGAACTTTCGTCTGTTATTTCAGCCAAAAATACTTTACTAGAATGTTCCTTTAGATTTTGAAATACGTTTTCTTAGTGGACTGTCAAAGGTTGTTGCAACTGATTGGTGCAGATAATGCAGATAGCTTTCTCAACATACCAATATCTTATTTTGTATTTTTTTTTTATTTTAGATCCTATCTGCCCATCCCGATACCACTGCACTCATGTGGCTGGTGTTCACAGTGTGGGACTGACATGGTTTAACAAGTTAGAAAAGTTTCTCAGCTCAGGTATGCTTTTCTCATGATTCAAATGCCTGGAATATAGCATTCTACAGCTCAAGCTTTCTTTTGCTGAAGTTTTTTGTGATGTATGTGTGTTAAAGGTGAAGAAGATAAAGATAGTTTACAAGAACTTGCAGCTGAGCAAAAGTGCCTTGTGGAACACATCCTATGTACCAAGCCTCTACGGTGCAGGTGATTGTTGTTTGTCTTTCTTTATAAGGAAACATATTCAGGAAATATTGTTCTTGTGCTAATAGAGCATGTTGTGTAACTTTTAATTATATTTAAACTTAATAAAATAAGGTGCCTTCTATTTCTGGGAGATACTTATCTAATCATTACAGTTGAGATGATGTAGTACTTTTGTATTTATGCTTTGCTCATTGCCTTTATTTCTATTGGTGGCAGTCTAGTAGATGAGCCACTTGGCATTGATTCTGCTTATAAAACACTGCTTTGTGAATTGCTTTGAAATAGTACTTCGGTTTAGCTGATCACAGGCATTTATTATTGGGTTGTTCGTACATTTTATGTAGACTGAATAGGTATCATAGGGCTGCTTTACCAGTAAAAACACTGTGAAACAACAAAGGAAAGTTCTGACACCCCCACTTGTGTAGTTCTTATGTCTTGGAGGCTCTTTGTTAGTGTCAAACTGTAATTGTGTGCAACTGCCTAGTGCACACTTTTGATTTTAACTTTTTGTATTTGAAAAACAAGAGAGCATATGGATATAGTAGGAGGCAGTAAATGGATGTATTGCAGTGTTTTTAGATAATATGGTTTCAAGCAGCAGTCCTATGATACAGATTTAACCTATAGGCATATAATGATTTAGGACTTAAGTTGCCCTTTGAAAGCCTTACACAAGGCAAGAACATTTTCAATGATCTAAAAAATGTAAACAATTCTTGTTAAGCACACTCGGCTTGTAGTGTGGTTAAAAATAATTTGTGTTTAATATCCAGGTTCTTATTTTCTCTATATTCTGTTTGTTACTGTAGGCTTCCCTCTCCTATTCAAGGTTTTTGGATAATCTCTGATCTTTTCCTTGGCACTTCTATGATCTGCATTACATGTGACTTTGAGTGCATTGTGAGGCCATTGCTGTAAGTATATGAAACATAATGAGAATGAAACTGTTTAAATTCATTTTGATGTAGATATGGTATTAATTAAATTTTTTTGCAAATAAAACAAAAGAACTTGTTTGTGTGTATTTTATATTGTGGTTTACCTTCATAGAAAAGTACAAAGAAACACTGTTTTTGTCTGAAGAACAGATATAAGGCAGAATTGAGAGCTTTGTGTACATTTCTCCAAACAGGTGCAGTGTTAAAAAAAAAATGGCTTAATGGCAAAACATAATCTTGTGTTAGTGTGTGTTTTTCCTCGTCACCCATGGCCAGCATTCACCGAATGGGTTAATCCTCCCAACTGGCCGACAGACAGGATCCTCCCCCAAGCAGAATAAAACCATCAGCCCACCCTCGACTCACTCTTTTTTTTTTTTTTTTTTTTTTTTTTATCCTGTCAAGCTGATGGATGGTCATGGCTTAAGGATAAGAAGCCTGAAAAAACCAATACAGTTGTACCAGTACTAGAAGACTTGGGAGCGTCATCTTCTCGGGGGAATCAAGCCTTTGCTGAGTCTTTGGCAGCAGTCATTAAGCAGGCAGTTGTGCAGTGTTTCCAGGAAGCATCGACTTCAAAAAAAGAGGCCAAAACATGCCTATTCTAGACAAACAGATTCTTTGGCGGAAGTCTCAAGGAGGGTTGTCAGAAACTTCGGATGGTCAGTCTCTGTTAGTATCTGATAAAGGGGAAATTAAAGAAGATTCCAATTCCGACCTAGAAGTGATAGAGCCACTGATAAAAGCAGTAAGGCAGACACTTTCCCTGTGGAACCTTCTAAAATGTCATTAGCTGATAAGCTGTTTCCATCTTTGAGAAAGAGATCAATGTGTTTTCCAGTACATGCTTCAATAAAGGAAATAATTGCAGCAGAATGGAAGAAAACACAAAAAAGACCCCAAACTGCAGGAATATTCTTAAAGAAATATCCTTTTGAGGAAGATGACTCAGTGTTGGGATTCGCTACCTAAAGTGTATGCAGCAGTCATTAGACTAGCAAAAAAGACCACATTGCTGGTTGACGATGCAGCAGTATTCAGAGAGCCCATGAAAAAGAAGACTGAATTCAATCTTAAATCTTTTGGCGCAGCCTGCAGACCCGGCAGTAGCGCTCACGTCAGTGTCCAGGGCTTTGAAAGTGTGGCTGTCTGAAGTTGAGGAGGCAATTTCCTCTAATGTGAAGAGACCAAAGTTATTAGAGATGTTGTCTGATATCATGTCCGAGGCATCGATCGATCTGGTGCATTTCACAGCTAAGTCAATGGCACTGTGGGCAGCAAGACAAGCCCTTTGGCTTAAACTGTGGGCAGCAGGTGCAACTTCTAAGACAAATTTGTGTCAGCTTCTGTTTGAAGGAGGGATGCTTTTCGGAGAAAGATTGGATACGATCATTAAAAAGGTCTCTGGAGGAAAAAGTGTCTTCCTTCCTCAGAAGAGAAGAATAAAGAGAGGAAGATATGATACACCATTTACAAAGGAAAAGGATATCCTTCAGGACTTACAGACAATATGGACCCTGAAGAGAATACAATAGGCAATCATTGTGGAAAGCGAGACGTCAAAACCCAAGAGGCAATTAAAAGAGGTCTAGTGGTTTCTCTTCTTCCACCTCAGCAGCGCAGCAGAAATGAGGATGTCTAGGCTCATTTGAGGGTAGGGGGCAGGCTGTCCATATTTACTCAAATCTGGGCCAGAAATGTTGATCTCTGGGTCTGTGACACAGTGAAAAGAGGTTTTTGTTTAGAGTTTGCAAAAGTTCCAAGAGCGGACCATTTTTTAGTTTGTTTTCAGAAGATCAGAAGAGATCGAAAGCCTGGTCCAGGAGTATATGGATCAGTTGGTCATATCAGAAGCAATTGAAACGGTTCCTCTTCACGAAAGAGGGGAGGGGGTTCTACTCAATACTATTCCTAGTTAAAAAGGCTTCAAGGGACGTTGAGGCCAGTATTAGATATGCAGAGTCTAAACAACTTCCTGGAGAAGAGGAAGTTCAAGATGGAATCTTTAGCTTCAATAATCTTCCCTTTGGTCTGTCACAATCCTTGAGGGTGTTCACAAAGATTCTGGTCACATTTTTAGCTGAATTAAGAAAAGAGGGGGATATCGGTGTTCCACTATCTAGACGACATGTTAGTAACGGCAAAAACATAAGAGGCAAACTCTCACACAATAAGGGTTCTAGAATTCTTACAATCCCATGGTTGGATAATAAACTAAGAGAAAAGCAATCTGCGTCCAACAAGGTTCCTTACTTTTCTGGGTGCAAAATTTCAAACAAATGAATTTAGTGAGTCTCCCTATCGAGAAGCAATGAAAGATTGTTCAGGCGGTAGAGGAGTTCAGAAGTCTGGAAGTGCTGACGGTCCGTCACTGTTTAAGGATCCTAGGTCTGATGTCCTCAACGATTCAAGTGGTCAGATGGGAGAGGTGGCATTCAAAGCCATTGCAAAATTTTCTGTTAAGGAAGAAAAAAAAATTGGTTCTGCCTCAAGATCAAAAGAACAAGTTAAGCTGGTGGTGGTGCGTTCAGGACAGTTTAGGAAGAGGTACTCAAGTAGAGGTACCAGAATGGACAGTCGTGACGACAAACGCATCAGGTATAGGCTGGGGCGCCCATCTAGGAGAAGTTCAAGGTTCAAGGTTCCTGGGAAAAGAAACATGTGCCTGCAAATATCCTAGAATTGAGAGCAATAAGGAAAACCCTTTTAACTCTCATAGATCATTGAAAGGAAAGAATGTAAAAATATTTTCCGACAACACCACAGCAGTGGCTTACCTGCAAAAGCAAGTAGGCACAAGAAGTTTGAGATTGCAAGAGGAAACCGAACCCATCTTTCAGTGTGCATAGCGTTGGCTATAAAAAACCTTTCGGCAGTTCATCTACCAGGTGTAGAAAACAAAAATGCAGATTTCTTGAGTCTGAGCGTAGTAGACCCAGGAGAATGGAGTCTACATAAAGATTTATTTCAAAATATAGTAGATACATGGGGAGTTCCAGAGATAGATGCCATGGCATCTGTGGAAAACAGGAAGTTTGAGAATTTTTCTCCAGACACCCATGCAAAGAAGCTGTAGCAACAGACGGTCTAAGACAAGATTGGTCGAGATATTTAATCTGTGTTTCCACCAATTCCCCTCATATGGAAAGTTCTAAAAAAGAAAGAACGGCAGACGCAATAGTGGTGGTTCCATTTTGGCCAAGAAGACCATGGTTTCCACTTCTTTACAGGTTAACATTGGGGGAACTCAAAAGCATTTCAAAGTTCCCAGGTTGGCTGTCTCAAGGGATGTTTCAATTCCAGACGGAGGACAACCTTTCCTTGATGGCCTGGAGGTTGAAAGGAGGAGGCTGAAAAGTTTGAATTTTAAGGAAGAAATAGTAGATTTCCTGCTTAAATCGAGGAAGATTTCTACATCGTCCCAATACTAAAGAATCTGGGAAAAAATGTGTACAATCTAAAATAACAGGAGGTCAGGACCCCTGTACTCAGCCTCCATGTTGATAAACTTTCTTTTCTCAGGCTATGAGAAGGGTCTTCAGATGAGTACTCTTAGGGTGAAGGTTTCAGCTATTTCATTGCTAATATTTTCATGGGCTCTAGATCCATTGGTCCAATGTTTTTTTTTGTGCCCTTATGAGACTAAGGCCTAACATTTGTAAATGCTCTCCTTTGTCTTTGAACATGTTGACAAAGCCACCCTTTGTCTAAGAAGACAGTGAGTTCCTGGATTGTGGCTGCAATTGCAAAAACATGTAACCTAGGAGGCAGGAAGGTTCCCCAGGGGCTTAATGCCCATTCTACCAGGGCGTTGGCGAGTTCCTGGGTGATGGAAGCCAAAGCATCGCCAGAAGCTATCTGCAGGGCTGCAAGATGGTCGTCCGTCAATACATTTATAAAACTCTATAGACTTGATGTCCTTGGTTCCCAGGAAGCGAGAGTCCCTCCCTTTTAGCTTTGGTGGTTCCCGTTCGGTGAATGCTGGCCATGGATGACAAGGAAAACAGGAAATTATTTCTTACTTAGGTACCGTAATTTCTGTTTCCTGGTCACCTTCCATGGCAGCATTCACCAGGGAATTCCCACCCAGATTACAAACTGTATAAACTAAGACAGTGAGTAGAGGGTGGGCTGATTGTTCTAGTCTGCTTAGGGGAGGATCCTGGCTGTTGGCCCCTCGGGATGATTAACCCTTTCTGTGAATGCTGCCATGGAAGGTGACCAGGAAACAGAAATTACGGTAAGTAAGAAAAATTTCCTGTTTTTGACGTTAAATGAAAATATTTCATCTTTAATTTGTATGCACTATAGTTGTGATACCAGAGCATATTGTTCAACACACTTTGTATGTATGCGCATGAAAGCTGTTCACACCATCACACCAGATTAAAATTACATAAAATACACCTAATAAAATAACAAAATACACCTAATACTTTGCATAATTCTATACTAACTTGGACCCATCCATCATGCTGTGGGCACATTGCAGACTTGTTCTAAAATATGCACAAATTCTTTTTGTCTATAGAGTCCACAAAAATCATTTGAAGACGTGAGAATCTTGCAATTTACATTTGTGTTTCTTTGTTTTCGTTATAACAGCTAATACCAAAGTTTATTTCCATATATAAGGATAGTTCAAGATTTATTTATTTCATATTGTATTAATCTTTTCATATTTTATCCTATTTAGAACTACCATTCGACCTCCCTCTCCACCTCTTCTCTGCTCTCAAAGTGACAAAAGTTCCACAGAGATCCTTCCACATGTCCTAGCAGATGTGAAAGGGCCATTTGAAGAGCACATCAGAGGCATTTTAAGACGCAACTCTGCAAACCCATTGTTGTTGAAGTAAGTGAAACATTGCTCATTTATGAGTTAGCAAGGTACCTTTTTTGCAAAGCAAGTGGTATCATTTTAAATATATTTGTGTGTGTGTATATAGATATAGTTTTAGATATATATAGATATATATATATATAGATATATATAGATATAGATATAGATAGATAGATAGATAGATAGATAGATAGACAGACAGACAGACAGACAGACAGACAGACAGACAGACAGACAGACAGACAGACAGACAGACAGACAGACAGACAGACAGACAGACAGACAGACAGACAGACAGACAGACAGACAGACAGACAGACAGACAGACAGACAGACAGACAGACAGACAGACAGACAGACAGACAGACAGACAGACAGACAGACAGACAGACAGACAGACAGACAGACAGACATGTAGAATGAGCTGTGATGTAGCCTAATCGCCTACTTGATTAGTACTTCTGTTAAAGATTTGAGAGAGTCCATTTTAACACTACATCAAGACCAGTAGGTTTCCATATTTTGACGTTTGCCCCAAAACAGACCGTTCATAACCATGATATCAAATGCAGCGCTTCAGGATTTAAATGAATAATGGGTTCCTGAAGAGCCTAGTTTGGGTTGCTTGGGTGCATTATTGACAATTTCAGCCTGTCTGTTCCGCATAAAATTTGTGTATCATACATGGTAAGGGGTGAAAATTGCTGCTATATCAAAACTGTGTATACAATACAATTGTGTATACTACACTGAACTGAGATTCCTGGCTGGTGAGTAGTAGGAAAAAATTAGATGTGACCCCAACAGTTGTATTTCCAGGCAGCCTCCATTTTTGAACTTCTCAAACACCTAAGCAAGAAGGCTGAACTTCCCAATGTTCAAGTTCTGCATCTTAACAATTCCACCTCCCAGTTTTGAAGGCCAGATTGGAGCAGACTGAGATGATCCTCCTTCACGGTTACCTCGCTGCTGCATGATATGTGCAGCAGTTGTGGTATAGGAAGCTGCACCTAGACCAGCATTTTATTATTTTTTTTTTAAATAAGGATACTTCAGACTGTTAAGGCTTTGCCTGGGCCACATGGTGCTGGCTCATGCCTCACGTTCATATTCATACAAATGGACTACATACATCTTTCCAGTATTTCTACTATATTTGAGCTTCATGGCATACATGAACTTTTGGGCTTCTTGGATCCTTAGTTTGTTCAGTTAATTAAGCTCTTTTTCCAGCTACTATCCCCAGCAATTTCATCTACACCATTTACTTACACCACTCAAAATGTTGCCATCTTGCAGCTCCTCAAGCAAAGATTCCTCTCCTCCACCTGAGGAGTGTCTCCAGCTTCTAAGTAGAGCTACTCAGGTTTTCCGTGAAGAATACCTTCTCAAACAGGACCTTGCCAACGAGGAAATTCAGAGACGGTAATATATCTTGTATTGGGTTTCTTGTTTTTTCCTTCTATACTAATAATGACAATTTCTTTTCTTTTTTCTCATTAACTTTTTTTATACCAAACTTAGAGAGAGAAAAAACTAATTTATTTTCTAATTTTTTTTTTTCTAATAAGAGTGAAGCTCTTGATTGCTCAGAAAGAGAAGCAGCTAGAAGATCTACGATATTGCAGAGAAGAAAGGTATGTAGCTTTTTTTTTTTTTTTTTTTTTTTTTTTTAAATAACCCATCAATAATCCCATTAAATAGTAATGCTTATAATAATTCATGCACCCTATGCTGAAACACGTACAAGTGTATGACAATGATCTTAAAGTTGTCAAATTGTTTGAAGTATACCTCATTGAGCAATGCAAAAATGAGGGTTGTCATCCCATTCCTTTATGTGTAGTCTGAAGTTTGTGAGGTTGTGTAGACATTTATGCACCTCTCTATTAAACGTTGTTAAAAATAATAATATATTTTAGACATAAAAAGGAGTTTGTTGTCAGCACCTCATTGAGCAAACATCTATGCACCAGTTTATTATGAATAATATAATCTAAACTTAAAAGGGTTTGCTGTCAGCATTTATGTGGATACATACTGCCTGACATCAGCACACATCTAAATGAATTGCTAATTACCTATTCAGGGGTTTGTTTTTTTGCCTGGTTTGCATCTACAGCTTGCCTTCTGCATGATAAATTTCAATCCAGTGAAGTTCAAGTATGTAGGGGAAACCAATTATCCAGAAAGCTCCTTACGGAAGGGCCATTTCCCATTGACTCCATTTTATCCAGATAACCCACATTTTTATAAATGATTTCCTTTTTCTTTGTAATTATAAAACCGTACCTTGTATTTGATCCCAACTAAGATGTAATTAATCCTTACTGGAAGCATAACCATCCTATTGGGTTATATTAATGTTTACAGGATTTCTTAGTAGATTTAAGGTATAAAGAGCCGAATTACGGAAAGATCAGTTATCTGGAAAACCCCAAGTCCCGAACATTCTGGATAACAGGTCCCATGCCTGTATTTTTTTTTTTTTTTTTTACAGTTTGTACAAAAGCATTTTTCAAGGTAAGCTTTAATTTCATCTGTATTAATGGTTTATTTTCTTGCATAACTCAAGAAAAAGCCTGACAGAGACAGCTGAACGCCTGGCAGAAAAGTTTGAAGAGGCAAAAGAGAAACAAGAAGATCTCATAAACAGGTATGTAAGAAAATACTGTATGTGAAGTTCTCAGTTTGTATGTTAAGTCTCGCATCAATAGAATGACTGAGTATATCTTTCACTAAACATACTTTTTAAATGCTTGTAAACTTGCTGAGCTTAACTTTCCATGACTGCTGTGGTTGTTGTTCACTCAAACCAGTACAAAATTAATCAAAGCTGAAGGTGTCTCATTATTAGTGAGTTGAGGGTTCTCCTGGAGCATTCCTTGCAAGGGAAGTTTCTGCTTTGTAAAGCTTGCTGCCCACTGAATCAAGAGGAAACTTCAGGCGACTTCGGAAAATTAAGCGATCCGAGTGCTATCCCACCGGCGATTTAGATTCTAGCCAGCAAGAAAGCTTTTCAGGGAGATTAGTCGCCCAAAGAAGAGGCGATTTGTTGCCGGGCGACTAAATCTCCCCGAATCTTTGCATGCGTCTCTGCCCTAACACCAAAAGATAAGTGTTTTAAAGTAATAAAAATATCATGTACCGTTGCTCTGCACTGGTAAAACTGATCTGTTTGCTTCATAAATACTACTATAGTTCATATAAACAAGCTGCTGAGTAGCAATGGCGGAAATTGAAAAAAGGCTATATGGCATAGATTAAATAGTGGATAAGAGATAACATTATGTTCTACAGAGCTTATCTGCTATCTGCTGTGTAACCTGAGCCTTTTCTCCTTTGAATGGCTGCCCCCATTGCTACACAGCAGATTATTTATATAAACAATAGTCGTGTTTTCTGAAGCAAATACACCAGTTTCACTAGTGCAGGGCAACACTGCATTATATTTTTATTACTTTAAAACTATTTAATTTTTTGATGTTACTGGTCCTTCTAGACTTGAGATTGTCCATAGTTTCTTACAATTCTCTGTCTCTCCGCCTCTGGCAGTTATCGGATTTTCTTTTGTTCATGTTCAGTGGTATAGTAATGCTGGTTGAATGTGTGCAGCAGGCATCACTGGTGAACTTCTTTTTTACAACTTCTTAAAAGTACCAAGCACTAATGTTGTTAGGATTTTTGTGTGGAATAAGATTAAAGTATTTTTCCAGCTTTTTTGTGTTCTGCTGCAAACTGGAAATGCAAGTGGGAATAGAGCAGCTACTTTTAGCTACTTTTTAGTTGCATCATGGAGATTCTCTGTTTTGATTCCTAAACTGCAAAATTGATTTATTGTAATATTTGAAAAAGTTATGGATAAAGAGAAGCATTCCTAAACAAAGGGGGTTGCTTTCTGTCTGAAACAGGTTGAAAAGAATACTGCGTAGCTTCCACACTCAGCTCCCTGTTTTATCGGAAAGTGAAAGGGACATGAAAAAAGAACTGCAAGCAACAAACCAACAGCTTCAGCAACTGGGGAATTCCATTAACCAGGTAGAAATGATGGAAACAATATAAGCACATATATCTTTGCAGTCTGTTTACTTTTGTTTTATTGCTCACACACTTGTGATTGAGATGCACAGCCAGCATGTGCGCTGAACACATCTATAGGTTTTGTTGTTATTGCATGGTTTCTGCTATATATCCATTTTGGGGTCTTAATATAGTTTGGTAAATCTATGCATATTGGTCATCAACCTGTTTAGTAGACCCCTGGCGTTCATATTTAGGATGCTTTTTGCTGGTTATGATGTAGGGTATGTAATACGGTAAAATGCAAGTATTGTGACTATTGTGAAATTTAAAAAAATATAAAAAAGCTTTATGTTTAGCATAGTTTTGCAGTTTCATAGTTTGCAGTAGAAAGATGCAATTACCTGCTTTAGATTCGTCAGCATGTGTATTTTGGGAAATATATGGTTTTCTAGGTTTTTCATACTGTTATGGGGTTTTTTGGCGCATAATACACATACCGTGTGTTTATATTGTAGTAGCCAGAGTGTCATACGTGAGAATTCATATGCACTATTTGGATTTGGGGGTCTCTGCCACATAGTTTGGTAAATCTATGCATATTGGGCATCAAACTGTTTAGTAGACCCTTGGAATTCATATTTAGGATACTTTATGCTGGTAATGATAAATGGACGATACAATGCTGTTAAGTTGAAGCTTTGAGGCAATTTTCAGGTATTTTCACTCAGTTGTATGGAGCAGAAAGCCATGGGTACCCATTTTAGATTCGGTAGAATGTGTACTTTCCAAAAATGTATGGGTTTGGGGTGTAAACATGTATTTCTGTGTTTTTACCCCACAAAAAATGCAGTCAATGTGTTGATTTTTCAGTTGCTGAAGTTACCCACAGGACTATTTGTATGCGCTAACTTCATTTTGGTGCCTCTAAATGCCAGATACTTTGGAGGAACCCTGGCAATCGTATTTAGGGTGCTTTTTCTTGGTGCGTAATGATACATGGGTGATATGGTGCTGGGAAGTTGAAGCTTTGAGGCAATTTTCAGATATTTCACCAAAACCGACAATTTTGGGAAAGCCTTGCGACTTAGTAGTTTGGAGCAGAAAGGCATGGGGTACCCATTTTAGATTCAGTAGAATGTGTACTCTCCAAAAATATATGGTTTTGGGGGGTAAACATATATTTCTCTGTTTTACCCCACAAAAAATGCAGACAGTGTATTGATTTTTCATTAGCTGAAGTTACCCACGGAACTATTTGTATGCGCTAACTTCATTTTGGGGCCTCTAAATGCCAGATACTTTGGTAAACCTATGAACAATGAGGATCAAACTGTTCAGTGGACTCCTGGCAATCATATTTAGGGTGCATTTTCTTGGTACCTAATACAGTGTGGGATATGCGGAGCAGCAAAATAAAACCTTTGAAGTGATTTTTCAAAGTTTTGATACATTTTTATAAAAACCGCTACGTTCAGACAAGCTTTGATGTTTGGAAGTATAGAGACATAGTTACCCATTTTGGAATCGGCAGAATGTGTACTTCTCAAAAAATATATGGTTTTCTGGGGTAAACCTACTGTTTTAGGATTTTTTGGCCTTGGAATCTAAAGTATGCCGTTTTCTGCCTCAGAGCTTTCAAAATTCAGTAATATACTGCCGGGAGTTTTTGCTGTGAAGTCCTAAATCTCCCTAAAACTATACATATATGGTATTGGCACGTTCGAGAGACATGAGGCTTTCCAAACCATTTGGATGTGTAAAATGAAATATTTTTGTAGTAAATATTAATATATTATGAAAAATATGATTTTTTCTTGATATTTAGCACTATAAATCTTTGTAGAGGAGGAAATACAGGAAAACTCAGATTTAAAAAGCTCAGGTTCTCCCAAAAAACAGTGTACTGTATAGTTTTCCTAGATAAAGTAAAGGTTTCCCCTCAGAAAATGCCCCTAAAGTGAGAGAGCACAAAATGTTTAAAAAACGCCTGCCATTTCGTGCAACCATAATGCAAATTCTGCTGGCACTTAAAGGGTTGTCTTTTGACCTGAGCATTTCTAGGCTGAATTCGACGTTGTGTGTAATGAATGAGAGATGCAAAGAATTCTTCCACATGTTCCCATAGTCTAAAGCTGTAGTATTCCCAGAAATAACTACTCCTATTTTGTTATTGCATACATCAGGTGAATAGAAAGATGTCTTATCAGGAGAAACAGATGGAAAAGGGAAAGAGCCCTCGGAAATCCAGTCTTACTCTCAGTGATTACCAAAAGAAAAACATCAAGGCTGTGTTAAAGGAACAGTAAGTATCTGACTGACATTCTCATTCTTTTTAGTATCCCTTGTGTTGCTGCATTACTTAAAGGGGTAATAAGGGATTATAAAGCCAGTTGTTGCACAGTAAAATCTTGTTACTGACGGCCACTGTCCAGGGCTGTATTTTAACTTTATCTTTCTGCTATTTGGGTTGTACAATCAAAGTCTTCATGTCATTTGACCAAAGGATTAGCACTTTCAAAATGTTTAAACAATAAAATAACTTTTTGTGAGCAAAGTAGCAGAAGTAGTGCATGTGCAAAGTGGGAAACTGGAGTATTACCAACTATTGTAACAATTCTAACTGCTGCCTTTATAGGGATACTGTCATGGGGAAATATATATATATTTTTTTTCTTCAAAATGCATCAGTTAATAGTGCTTCTCCAGCAGATTTCTGCACTGAAATCCGTTTCTCGAAAGAGCAAACAGATTTTTTTTTATATTTAATTTTGAAATCTGACATGGGGCTAGACATATTGTCCGTTTCCCAGCTGCCCCAGTCATGTGACTTGTGCTCTGATAAGCTTCAGTCACTATTTACTGCTGTACTGCAAGTTGGAGTGATATCACCCCCCTCCCTTTCCCCCCAGCAGCCTAACAAGAGAACAATGGGAAGGTAACCAGATAGCAGTTGCCTAACACAAGATAACAGCTGCCTGGTAGATCTAAGAATCCAGGTCACACTGCAACAAATCAGTTACACTGAGTAGGAGAAACAGCCTGCCAGAAAGCAGTTCCATCCTAAAGCACATGACCACTTTCCGAAAGCACATGACCAGGCAAAATGACCTGAGATGGCTGCCTACACACCAATATAACAACTAAAAAAAAATACACTTGTTCAGGAATAAAATTTTAAAAGGTGAATTATTTGTAGGGATGCACAGAATCCAGGATATGGTTCGGGATTCAGCCTTTTTCAGCAGGATTCGATTCAGCCGAATCCTTCTGCCCGGCCAAAGAAAATCCTAATTTGCATATGCAAATTATTGGCGGGAGGGAAATAGAGTGACTTTTTGTCCCAAAACAAGGAAGTAAAAAATGCTTTCCCCTTTCCACCCTTAATTTGCATATCCAAAATCTGCAGTTCGGTATCTGGCTGAATCCAATATCCAAACAGCAGGGTGTCACATGTCTGCTGATTGATCCTGGAACAGTTGGGTCACATGGTCCATTCTACAGCCCCTTAGGCTTGTTTCCAAGGGAGCTGTAAAAGGTAGAGAGGAGGCCATAGTGCATCAAATGGAGCAAACTTAATTCTTTGTCTTAAACAATTTTGGAAGTACTCGTATCCAGTACTTGTCTCTTTATATATTTTCTTTTTCTCTAGTGGAGAACATATCCAAGAGATGGTGAAGCAGATAAATAATATCCGAAACCACGTGAACTTTTAATGTGCGATTGTTCTGAAGAAGGACTACACACCGGTGGAACAGAACCATTCTATTCTTGTCAAGAGTATTTTGGTTTTTGGGGGAAAGTAAGAACTGATAAAGAAGAGAAGAACTTTTGTAAACTTGAGGAGCCTAAAAGCATTTTTTATAGTATCAATATCCATTTTTACTTTGAAGTGCTCTAGAGTACACTGCTGATGTGGGTGATTTTGTAATATATTTAAAGGTATTCTACATTTTGCAAGTTGTATGCATTTTAGCAGTTTTATACCGAATGATTTTGAATTTCAAGTTTGATTTGTGCAGCTTTTCTTGTGCAGTATATCCATGGCACTGCCGTGTCTGTGAGATGCTTTATTTAAAACATTTTCACTTATTAAAGTCATGGAAGCATTCTTTCTCTTCCATTATAACATTTGATGATGGGTGGCACAGTTTTATAAAAGTCTAAGGGTGAGGGTTTTTTTTGGTTGTTTTTTAAGCAAAGTCCCAGAGTAAGTTAACCCCAGAAAACTGCAAGTTTCGCAGATAAATTTCCAAAAGTAGCAGCGAATGTCAATTAATGGAGGGTACTCCTTTTACACAAATGTAGCAAAGGGTGCAGCAGTCAAGGATCTTACCCAAATACAGCCAAAAAATACTCCAAGCTACAAAAGTTACACACCACATCATTAGTACAGACAAATAAATGGTTTAATAAAGCATATAATCACAACAATCTATAACTGCAAAGTCATTAAAATGTAAAATTTAGTACATACCAAACGTGTCCCAAAAAAAAAAGCACTCAGGCTTGTAAGGTAGACAAGTTGGGAGAATAGCCCAAGTCCTTTGTCAAGTGTCTAAGGGCTCCTTGGACTATTCCGACATGCGCAAAAACGCAGGCTTCACTTTATATGCGATGGAAATAAGGTAAGTAATGCTATTGTCGGATCGTGTCGCAGCATTGATGCGACACGACTGTCTGATGCAGATGCTATTAGGGCTCTTACTGACGAGCGTTTTTACCTGCGCTCCCCTGCATTCCTTTTTTCTGCGCTCCCCTGCATTCCTTTTTTCTGCGTTCAGCCGCAGGGGAGCGCAGGAATAGAAGCATTACATTTTTTCCAATGGGGCTGTAATCACACAGGCGTGTGTAGGCGCCAAACGCAGGTTGAGACGCAACATGCTGCATTTTTCCTGCGTTCAGCACCTACACGCGCCTGTGTGAGTACAGACCCATTGGAAAAAATGTAATGCGTCTATTCCTGCGCTCCCCTGCGGCTGAACGCAGAAAAACGGAACGCAGGGGAGCGCAGGTAAAAACGCTTGTCTGTAAGAGCCCTTAGATTGTTAGGTCACGGCGGAATCGTCCGCGGAGTCCTGCCCTTAAGCCCCAAGCACCCTTTATAGCAGTACCTTAATTAGCCACAAAGAACAGGTTAACAGGGAGACAGAGCATAACAAGAAGTGATGTCATTTTTGCAGACACTCTGGCAGCAGTTATGATGGACAGTACTATTCGCAAACGAAACATGGCTTCCCTGCCTCTTCTATTATATTGCACATGTGCCACCTATTATACATCAAAGCAATATAGCCACAGCTAATCAGTGGAAGCATAATATGACTTGACATACATATGACTTTACAATTATACATTGTAGTACTTATATGTTTTATTAACCCCTTTAAGTGTGGATAAAAGTACCGAAGTGCCACAGAACATAGATTCTACGATCTTCTGCACTTCCGAGTTTGCGTGCGGAGGATCGGCTTCTAGAGCCTCTCGATCCCCCGCTCCTAGACAATGAGCAAAGCGGTGGATCTTGTGGCCCCTGGGGTGCAATCACCCAGGAGCCCCAAGGCAGCAGTAGACACGTGTTTCCTACGTGTCCTGCTGTAGGACTGCCCATCGCTGCCTCCCCCCTTCGCCAGATGATGATGGAAGTCGGTGATCTTCTGCTTGGGACCCTTTTTGGTGCCACGTTCATTGAATGATTAGCCATTTTATTGCATTTTCAGCTCTGCACATGTGTTGTTCACTTGTTTCTGTCTGTAAAACCTATCTGGCCAAGCTAAAATATTCAAACTGTGCCGGCCGATTACACTAGTCTGGGGGAAAAAAAAAAGCATTGATTTTTGTGGTTTTAGTAATTTATTTGCATTTCACACTGTTCTGTGTTATTTCGTTTTGCCCATGTAAAAACATCAAAGTGTTCAGTAGATCCCCGGCATTCATATTTGGGAAGTTTTATGCTGATACGTTACAAATGTGCGGCATATAATGGGCTAAAATGCAAGCTTTGGGACGAATTTCAGAAATTTGAAAACAAACAAACAAAAAAAAAAAACCCACTATGTTCAGCATAGCTTTTACAGTTTGGCAGCTTGCAGTAGAAACTTCAAATTGGATATGTCAAAATGTGTACTTTCAGAAAGTATATGGTTTTCTAGGGTCTCCATACTGTTAGGGGGTCTTGTGGCACATAATACACATATCTGGCGATCATATTTAGGGTGCTTTTCTTGGTATGTAATGATACATAGGCGAAATGATGCTGGAAAGTTGAAGCTTTCAGGCAATTTTCAGATATTTTACTAAAACCGACAAATATGGGTACGGCTTGTGACTCAGTAGTTTGGAGCAGAATGGCATGAATACCCATTTTAGATTTGGTAGAATGTGTGCTTTACAAAAATATATGGTTTTCTGGGGTAAACCTACTGTTTAAGGATTTTTGAATATAAAGTATGCTGTTTTCTGCCTTCATGCTTTCAAAATTCAGTAATATACTGCAGGGAGTTTTTGCATGTTCGAGAGACATGAGGCTTTTTAAATCAGTTGGATTTTCATGCGTAAAATGAAGTATTTTTTTTTTTTGTATAAATTCATATATTGTGAAAAATAGGAATTTTTTAAATTTTTTTCGCATTTAGCACTATAAATCTTTTTGCAGAGGTGGAAATACATGAAAACGCAGGCAGATTTAGAAAGCTCAGGTTCTCCTGAAAAAAAAAACCAATGTATAGTTTTCCTAGGTAAACTAAAGGGAGCATTTCGTGCAAATGATATGTGATATTCTGCTGGCACTTAAAGGGTTAAACAGGCTTCATGCTAAACAGGTCTACCAATATACAAAAGAACATACTGTGTAAAATTGTAGTGGTGCAAAATAAATGTATTCCCAAAAAGATACAAAATAAGGCAACAGAAGAACATCAGAGCAGCCTTTGACTACTTGGTGCAAACAATTCAATGAGGTTAAAGGCGCAATCACTGGCTCAATGGTAGGGATAGAGATTACCAATACAGGTAAAATAAAATCCAGATTTATTAGTTCTAGGGATGCACCGAATCCGGGATACGGCCAGGATTTGGCCTTTTTCCGCAGGATTTGGATTCGGCCGAATCCTTCTGCCCGGCCGAACCGAATCCCAATCTGCATATGCAAATTAGGGACGGGAAGGGAAATCGTGTTACTTTTTATCACAAAATAAGGAAGTAAAAAATGTTTTCCTTTTCTCACCCCTAATTTACATATGCAAATTCGGGTTCGGTATTCGGCCGAATCTTTAGAGAAGGATTCGGGTGGAAATAAATAGTGGATTCGGTGCATCCCTAATTAGTTAATTTAAAATAAAATTAGAAAACTCAAAAATGGATGAAATAGAGCAGGGGAGTGCATGGCTATACGCGTTTCGTGACTATAACGGTCACTTCATCAGAAGCCAAAAGCGCCCCCTGCTGACAACATATTTATACACACTTTAAAAACACCAGGTAATTTCTAATGTACGGTATTTAAATGAACTAATAAATCTGGATTTTATTTTACCTGTATTGGTAATCTCTATACCTACCATTGAGCCAGTGATTGCGCCTTTAACCTCGTTGAATTGTTTGTACCACGTGACCAGAGTGGAACTACTAGACTGAGAGATAGAGCTCTCATCTCACCTCGTATGAGTCGACTGCGCTTATACTTTTGATACTTTTGCAGAATTCTGCACTGAAATCCATTTCTCAAAAGAGCAAACAGATTTTTTTATATTCAATTTTGAAATCTGACATGGGGCTAGACATATTGTCAATTTCCCAGCTGCCCCAAGTCATGTGACTTGTGCTCTGATAAACTTCAGTCACTCTTTACTGCTGTACTGCAAGTTGGAGTGATATCACGCCCATCCCTCCCCCCCCCAGCAGCCTAACAGCAGAACAATGGGAAGGTAACCAGATAACAGCTAGATAACAGCTGCCTGGTAGATCTAAGAACAGCACTCAATAGTAAAAACCCATGTCTCACTGAGACACATTCAGTTACATTGAGAAGGAAAAACAGCAGCCTGCCAGAAAGCATTTCTTTCCTAAAGTGCAGGCACAAGTCACATGACCAGGGGCAGCTGGGAAATTGACAAAATGGCTAGCCCCATGTCAGATTTCAAAATTGAATATAAAAAAATCTGTTTGCTCTTTTGAGAAATAAATTTCAGTGCAGAATTCTGCTGGAGTAGCACTATTAACTGACGCATTTTGAAAAAAACATGTTTTCCGATGACAGGATCCCTTTAATATGTTGGAAGAAAAACAAAATAATTAATGAATGTACAATGCTTAGAATGTAAAGTGCTTAGTATAGCCCCCTCATCAATTTTACATTCACTTATTTTAAATGTTTACTTATCCTTTAATGCAGATCTTGGTACACTAGACAATAAACATGTTTATTTTCTAGGTTTCTGAGATCTGCATAGATCACCTAGTGCTGACAAGATACTGCATATAAAAATGTGCCGAGTATGCTATATAGAGTGGGTCCTATTGTATATTATTGATGTTGAACAAATAAGGGGCAGATTTGAGTTTAGATCTTGATAACTAAAACCTCACCCACATTCAATTCATTGCTATGGGAGTTTTACAATTGCATTTATCATTGGATGAAAGTTAGAACTCACCATTTGATAAATATGGTTTTAAAAATCCCATAGGGATGAATAGAACATGGGTGAGTTTTTATTTATTAAGAACTAAACTCATATTTTGATAGATCTGCAGTTCATTTACAGTGGTGAAACAACGACATATGGGCATTTATATATCACTGATTTGAACCACTACACTTTACACACTCTGCTGATGGTAATTCTCTTTTGCATATGGATATGACCCCGTGGCAGGCGTGAGTCCTCCAGTACAACACCAGACACCATAATAAAGGTGGGTTTCCCTCAGGTATTGAGCTCTCCACAGTGGTGGATAGGTCTACCAATAGAAACATTTGTACAGCCAAAAAAAACACTTAAAGCCAGGTCATAGCCTCTCTAGATGCAGTGAATGTCTAAAGGTGGCCATACACGGGCCGATAAAAGCTGCCGACAGACCAAGTCGGAAGCTTATTGGCCCGTGTATGGGGCCATCCGACGGGCTTCCCCGATCGATATCAGATATCGATCGAACGATACTATAAATACTGTCGGATCGCGGCCGCATTTTTTCATTGATGCGGTCCCGCAATCCGACCGCCCGTTAGCCATCGTTAGGATCCGACCGTTGGGCCTTAGGTGGGCATATCGGAGAGAGACATTGCCAAACGAGCGAATATCTCCGTGTATGGCCACCTTAAGACTAGAATGGCGTTACCTTTGGAAAATTCAACATGTAAGGCCTATTAAAGGACAAGGAAAGTCTAAAATAGAATAAGGCTAGAAATGCTGTATTTTGTATACTAAACATAAGCATGAACTTACTGCACCACAAAGCCTAATCAAACAAATGATTTATTCTTTCAAAGTTGGCCACGGGGGGCTGTCATCTTGTAACTTTGTTAAACATCTTTGCCTGACCCTGCACATGCTCAGTATGGTCTGGGCAGCTTAGGGATCATCATAAACAAAGCTGCTTGAATTCTGCATGGCTGTTAAGTAAGGCGGGGGCTCCCCCTGCTGTTCATAAGTATGATTGTTTCCCTGCTCAGCAGTTAGGGACCGTCTGACAATTCCTATCCACAGTAGTAAATGAAGGGAGAATTTCACTGCATACAGTCAGGTTTCTTATAAAAATGGTACACATTTTTTAATTAAAGTATATTGGAGATCAGTCTCTTTTTCATTAAAGAAAGTAAAAGTGGGATTTTATTTTTTTGCCTTTCCTTGTCCTTTAACCCTTTCCTTGCCAGCCGTTTTGTCCTAGATGCGAACATCTCCTGCCAAGCAGTTTGTAGATATTTTGCACTCTTTCACTTTAAGGGCCTTTCCTGGGGTGGTCTTTTAGTTTACCCTGGAAAACAATATATTGTTTTTATCAGGACAACCTGAACTTTCAAAATATGCAAGTGGAAACATTCCGCTAACAGTAGGTTTACCCTAGAAAACTACCCATTATTAGAAAGAACAGATTCTGGTGAATCAAAAATGGGTAAATATAATATAATATAATTGCCTAAAAATATTGCAATTGGCCGCATTTATCTCTCCCAATTTCTTACATACAATTGTAAAACACCATAAATACTGATGCCAAGGGTCTACTGAACAGTTTGATGCCCAATATGCATTGATATACCAAGGCAGCTGGCATGTGCGGACCCCAAATGAAAATAGTGCATATGATTTTTCTCCGCTGCCGATTCGCCTTCTGTGAACATAGACCCTTGACTTCATATTATGTGCCTCAAGACCCTCTTTACAGCAAAAAAACCCCCAAAACCATATATTTTTGGAAAGTACACATTCTGACGAATCCAACAAAGATAAAGCCGTCTTTCTGCACCAAACTACCAAGCTGCGAAGCTTTTCTAAACCTAGAGGTTTTTACAACATTTCTGAAAATCGCCTAAAATCGTTGCAGTTTGCCGGATTTATCGCACACAATGTTGTACGTACAAAGAAAAATCACCCTAAATATGGACGCCAGAGGTCTAATGAATAGCTTGATGCCCAATATGCATAGATTTACCAAAGTATGTGGTGTGTACAGACCCCAAATGAAAAACATGCATATGAATTTTCACGCTAGCCAACTAAGCTGCAGAAAAGAGAGCCCCAACTGTAAAAAGACCCCCAGAAAACTATATTTTTTTGGAATATCAATGGTGAATCAAACCAAGTAAAATATATTTTCTATACCACAGCACCAAACAGCAAAACTCTACTAAAGATACATAAGGAACAATAATGCAGGGATAAAATTGCAATAAAACCACAAAAATAGCATAAATCAATGAAATAACAAAATAATTGATCCGACAGCGTAATTAGTGGCCGAAATCGATTATCCAATAGTCACGCTGTTAAAATAACATGTTTTTAGGCAAAACAAACGGTACAATGAATAAGTAAAAAACAAACAAACACCTGTTTGTGAGTTTTTGTGTATACATATTTGTGCACTTCTAAAAGTTGCGTGTAAATTCATGTAAATAAGTGTAAATACGTGTATAAAAGGGACCAAGAGTGCTAAAATAAAAAATACCAATCTTTACTAAAATGTGTGTGTAAGTGTATAAATGTACTGTAAGTATGTGTAAGTGCAGGTAAGTGAGTAAAAAAAATGTGCGCTTACCGTTTTTGTAGCAGGGGAATCGCTGGAATCGATGGAGGGTCCCTGGACAGCGTGTCTGCAGAGTCACTGCGCAGCAGGAAGTGTGTGGGTGGCTGTGCAGGAAGGAAGAGGTGAGTGAGAAGCTGCAGCGCCATTTGCAGTGCATTTGCCACTTTGAAGTCGGATCTGCAACAATCATTTTGCAGATCCGACTTAACAGCCCCCCAGCCTGGTTGCCCAGAGGGCTGTCAACCCTGCAGAGGTGGCAAAAGCCGCCGATGCAGAGAGAAGGACTCAGCTGTAGGAGAACGTACAAGGTAGCAGCCTGAGCCCTGAATCGCCAGCACGTACGCCGTACGTGCTTGGCGGTTAAAGGGTTAAAACAATTTATCAAATGGGCAACATCTCTATATTGAGCACCTTTAGCACAGGTCCAAATCAATTTCCACCTATCTACTGAATTTGCCTTCTCTCAAGGCACCAGGCATGGATACCTGCCCCACTTTTGGAGGGGAGCCTAACGATATGACATTCCCCATTATTCTACCTTTCATGGTCCTTGAAGGGCATTTATACATTATGGTGTTTCTGGCCTTTTAAAGGAATTGTTCAGGGTAAAAATAAAAACTGGGTAAATAGGCTGTGCAAAATAAAAAATGTTTTCAATAGTTAGCCAAAACTGTAAGTTAAAAAGGCTGGAGTGACTGAATGTCTAACAGAACAGAACTTGGTCATGGTTTCCACTGATTGGTTACCAGACAATCAGTGACTTAAAGAGGATGTTCACCTTCAATGTCCAAATCTTATGAAACCACTAAAAATGCTCTCATTGTGTTAGAAACCCCAATTTCCATAAAAAAAAAAGTAAAAAGGTCATTGTAAAAGCTAGTTTATATACCATTTAAATCTGTCCTCCTGTCTCTCTGATCAGTTTTCTGAAGGATGGGAGTGGCCTGTTTTAAACCTGCACTTCCTATATGATTACATCACCACTCTCAGGCTTTGCCCTTACTTGGTTCCTATTGGCCATTGATACTGCCCTCCCCTTGTAATTCATTGGTTGCTTGTGCACTTGTAAGCAGTCACATAAATTCAAAGGCCATTGGTTAATTTCTCCCTTGCATTGGCTGCTATCTTGTGTGCATTACTTGAATGTCTCACTTAGGTAAAAAGACCCAGCATATCCCAAATCTAACAAATTTTTACTATGCAAATAATCATGTACATTAATGGACATGTAAACCCTATAAACCTTTACCATGTCATTAAATTGGGCACATATTCCCCACACAAAATGCATCATTGTCTCTGTATTTTCCCCTCCGTTAGTCTGCACTGTAGTATTTTCCTGAATGCAAGATCTGCTTCAACCAGGCGGACATTTTCTATCAGCTACATCATCATTTATTTATGTATGTATATCCAGCCACATCTGATGACCTTGCTCAGAAGTTTTGTTTATAACGCTTACATGTAACCCCACTCACTCATATGCATAATCCCACTCATACCTGTAATCCCACTCACTCATATGCATAATCCCAATCATACATGTACTCCCATTTACTCATATGCATAATCCCACTCATACATGTAATCCCACTCACTCATATGCATAATCCCAATCATATATGTAATCCCACTCACTCAAATGATGCTGCTAACATTTGCCCATATATCACAATCTCTGGAAGGTAATTTGATATATTTGGGGTGATTTAACTTACACTCCCCAAAAACGTCCCTTAGGGCTCTTACTTATGGGCATTTTTTGTGATTTCAACTGCAAAAATGCATTTTGGCCATTTATATGCATTTTTAAAAGCAACTTGTGGCTCTTCTTTAAGCGCAGTAAACCTGCACTCCAGTGCAGCACAGATAGAAACACACACAACTCTTTTACGTGGCCCCCGTACTGACACAGGCCCATGTAAGTGCCAAACACAGAATGTTGCATTCCACCTGCATTCAGAGCTTACATGCGTCTGTGACAGTATGGGAAAGAAAATGCAGCATGTGGCATCTTGATGAAACACTCAAACCTGCACATCAAATGCATAAAATAATACCCCTGTGTATGAGCCCTAGGAGTGAATGTTCTCTAATTAGTCATACTTTTGGTTTGGTATATATTATAGTATAGCCCAAACACAGAGATTTGTTGCCTGTGGTAAATCTATCCTGCCAAAAATGCTTCCACGTGCCTAAAATACATTCTGCAGCAATCCAAATGAATCACAGCAATTTTTAAAAATGGTTCCCTTTTTCTCTGTAATAATAAAACAGTAGCTTGTACTTTATCCCTACTAAGATATAATTAATCCTTATTAGAAGCAGAACCAGCCTATTGGGTTTATTTAATGTTGAAATGATTCTCTAGTAGACTTAAGGTATGATGATCCTAATTACGGAAAGATCCGTTATCCAGAAAGCCACATGTCCCGAACATTCTGGCTAACAGGTCCCATACCTGTAGTAATAAAACAGTAGCTTGTACCACAACAAATCTCCATGTGTGCCAGTACTCTGGGAATTCTGCTTTTGCCCAATATGTAATATTACCCTACTTTTCAAAACCATAAAAAATCCCTGTAGCTGGTATCATGTGTCGTTTGTGTATAAATCAGATTAAATAGCAATTTTATTAAAAGGAGAAAAAAATATCACAGGCTATGGTGACTGATTTCTTACAGAAAACATGTCAGTTTAAGTACTAGCAGCATTGTGTGCATATAAGTGGTATTCTCTGGTACAAGCAAAGGTAGTTCCCCTTGGACAATCATTGATGCACACAGATCATTATCTGTCTATTAAAATAATCTGACAAACACGCAAAATTCACGATTGTCTAACAGGCAGTTCTTCTGCTATTGCCTTTTAATATTATTACTTTATATCCTCATATTTGTACAATTATCAGAAATCCCTTACTGTATGTGAAAAGTGAAAAATACCACTGCAAAGTCCTTTCCAAATCTCTAATCAAACAAATATATATATATATATATATATATATATATATTTTTTTTTTTTTTTTTCCTTTATTGATACAGGTACACAGGAGTTGAAGGTTAATAATAAATCCCAGGGCTGTCTGGTATAATGATTATAGAGTAATTAATAAAATAAATCCTCTTACTTCAGCAAATACTGCTAAAATGTAATGTATGTGACACAGGCAGAGTTGTGTCTGGAAAGTTAAAGTGCAGAATCATTTGAGTATAGAATACAGACAAAATAAGAACACTCTGCTAAGGTGATGTGCTTGTATTTCTCATTTATTGGTACAGCTTATTGTGCAGAACATTTACTCAAGACTCTCAAGACTTATTCCCCTCTAGAAAATGGAGCCTGTCCACTTATAACTTACCCCCAAACACTGAAAAATGACAGCTGAGCCCTGCCTGAAAGTGACTGAGCTCTCCCTCCACATGAGACTATTCACCAGAACTCCCCAAGTACAAAAATTACATTTTCTCCTCCTCACAAACCCCATTATAACACAGCCACCCTCCACACACACAAAAGTCAGAGTTCTCCCTCCTCACATGTCGCCACAAGTGACAGACCTTCCACCCAGCACTGACTTTACTTTCCCTCACACAGACACTCCATTTACCCCTCCTCCCTCTGTGTGGATCAGTCACAGATCACTTGTCCCTTCACAAAGCAGCTCCCTCCTCCCTCCGTCAACCCCACACAAGCCTGTGCCCCCCGCACCCTCCTCTTCCCCCCTGTGAATATAACACATTGTCCTCCCAACACACACACAGAGCTAAACATTCACCTCCTTCAAGTCAGCCCCTTCACATAAGAAACTTCTCTGTGCATACATACTGCCACACCAAGTCCCACCAGAATAATTCTCCTCTCCTCACACGCTGGCCCAGCCCTGTCCTACAGAGCAGTGTGTATGCAAATTAACCACACTGACTAGGGATGAGAAGCAGACTGACAGGAGAATCAGCCAATCAGAGTTAAGCTTCAGAAACTACTGCACGTATGCACTTCCTGCTTCTACCAGGACTGTGTATGATGTTAAATAAGTCACAACAGTACAACAGTCACTGTAGCGTTTTTGGGGGTCGGCGACCCCACAATAGGGGGCCCATGATTAAAGGGCCCCATCTGCAAAGGGATACAACTGAGGTGAATATCTCATCAACTGCACATTTTTTGTTAAACATTTATATGGCAAAGCTTATTTTTACATGAACTGTTACAATTTTGAATGTTATATGAAGGTGAACAACCCCTTTAAGGGGGGGGCCACATGGGCCATAACTGTTGCTTTTGAAACTGAGCTGAATTCTAAGGCTCAATGGCAAACTTATTGAACAGTTATGTCCCATGTGGCCCCCCTTAAGGTTGATGACTAACTCGGAATTAGAGAGCTAAAAAGCAGTAAGTAGTGTTCTGGCTATTATGTTACACATCCAGTCACTCCAGCATTTATACATTACATTTTTTGGTTACCAACTATATTAGAAACATGTTTTATTTTGCACAGTGTATCTATCTACCCAGTTTCTATTTTTACACTGAACTGTTCCTTTAAGATGCCTACACCCTTTGTAGGCAAGATAAGCATGTGTACTTGCCCTTACTTTCTCCAGGGAAATAACATTCTACATTTCATCTACTGAACAGTTGGAATTGGGGTTGTTAATCTTACTAAATATATGTAGTAAAACTGTACAAATGATAAACACCTAATTGGGCCAATCAAATGTGTAATGTGGTGTGATGACAGTGTTTGCTTGGTTTCTGGGGAATCAGTATATGAATGACAAGATCTAAAGGTCTCTTCTTATGAAACTCAAAATGCACCACAGTGTTCTGTGAATACAAACATTCCCCTTTATTAATCCTCAGTGTTATGAGGAACCATAACTGGACCGAGTCACTCACAAACTCATTTCACGGAAGACAGAACAAATGAAAATAGACTCAGCAGCAGCTTTTTAATCAACACTTTCTTTACAGACACATCTTCAGTACAGTTTACAAAAGGATTATATTAGAATTCTGACTAACCGAACCCAATACTCACATTCACACAGAACATCAATGGCTTCGGTGGCTGGAATATGGTTTACCCTTTCAGTTTGTTTAAGTTCTGGTTGTTAAAATGTTTGAGTGAAAATGTTCTGGTATCCAGGAAAGACTACTGACTAACAGGAAAGAGCATACCACATAATGTTATTGAAAAATTGAAGGTCTTAATATAGTAGTTGTCATTTATTGGTAGAAGTCAATGAAATAGGTTAGCAAACATGCTGAAAAACACTTTTTAAACACAGTATAAAATAATACCATTTCACTCTGTGTGAGAGGGGTTGGACACGCATAAAGCTACTGTTTATTCCATTTCCCTCCAGCACTTAAAAGGAACACTTAATGAAACTTGATTTTTTTTTATTCTGTATATTAATCTGATGAATGTTTTATACATAGGTAATGTGCTACATAAAGGATAATACAGTATTGAAGTCCTAGAAAGAAATAGGGGCAACATTTAGCATGTAGCAAGGAGGCAAACGTGCACTTTCATTGGTCTGGGTCCTTGCACTAGATATTGTTTTAGCTGTACATGCAAATGTACCTTTCACAATCTATATTAAATCTATTTCTTGTATATTTTGTGTTACAGACAGTTTATAATCGACGTTTAATAGTAGGTATATATATATATATATATATATATATATATATATATATATATATATATATATATATATATATATATATATATATATATATATATAAAAAAATAAAAAAAAAGTCTCAATCTGTGAAGCTATACATATGTAATCCCATTCTAAGGGGGTATATTTATCAATGAGTGAAGGCAGAGATCACCACAGTCCTCTAGAGTGAAATTCCGCCACTCCATTCATTTCTATGGGATTTTGAAAGGCGTATTTATCAAAAAGGATGAACTTTCACTTTTACCATTGACAAATACTCTTTTAAGAATCCCATAGAAATGAATGGAGAGTTGTGGAATTTCACTCTAGAGGATTGTGGCGATCTCTAACTTCACTCTTTAATAAATATACCCCTAAATGTCAAGTTGGCCTCTCCAGACCAAGTTGGTAGCTCACAGGACCATTTATAGCAACAAGCAGCATGTGAAAATCTAGGAGGCAGTTTCAGAAGTCCTTTTGGACAAGGACCTGTTCATTGCGGTATCCAGAAACCAGTTATCCAGTAAGCTTCAAATTACAATTACGGAAAGGCCACCTCCTTTAGACCCCATTTTATCGAAATAATCAAATTTTGTTAAGGGGAACTATAGCAAAAATTAAAATGTAATATATGCTTCAGCATATGGAAATAAGAAACTTTGTAAATACAATCAATTAAAGATTTTGCATTGTTTTTGAAATAATCAAGTTTATCTTCACTATCCCTCTCTCAGCATCTGTTTCTCTCCATTTTTTCTTCATGCAGCAGTTGGGTGTCAGATAGTCATTGACAGTTAGATCCAATATATCTTATAGGGGGCTTCCTTTCCTAGCAGATGTATTAGAGCTCATTCAAGAAGACAGAATGAAGAGAAACAGATGCCAATAGGGGGATAGTGAAGATAAACGTGATTATTTCAGAAACCATACATACTTTTTAAATTGATTATATTTATAAAGCTTCTTATTTCAGTCTAATGAAGCTTACATTTTTATTTTTGTGATTGTTCCCCTTTAAAAATGATTTCCTTTTTCTCAGTAATAACAAAACAGTACCTTGTACTTGATCCAAACTAAGATATAATTAATCCTTAATGGAAGCCAAACCAACCTATTGGGGTTATTTAATGTTTACATTATTTTCTAGTAGACTTAAGGTATAAAGATCCTTATAACAGGGAGATCCGTTATATGGAAAACTCCAGGTCCCAAGCATTCTGGATAACAAATCCAATCTGTATTTCTTGAAGCAGACACTAACAAGCACATTAATACCAAGTATTCTCCAATTTTCCATATGATTCATCCCTTTCTAAAGTATCATGCTTACAAAAATTCTATGAGGCTTAAACATGTAAAATCAAGGGGATCTGTTTTACAGGAGGGTGAAATGGGAGTCTGGGAACTACAGAAATAGGGGTCGGTGCACTCTCTGCAAATAGACTACTACAAGTAAATGGAATTGTGCAGAAACACTGCTGCAGTTTCATATCCGGCACCGATAAACACGTGGTCAGTTGCTACTTGCCCTGTGAAATTAAGCTAAACAGAATGGAATATTCGCAGGAGGGTTGATATATGATTGCAGGAGTCCAAATTGTTCATAAACAAGTGAATACACTTATACAATGCCCATCGGTGGCCAGCTGATTTTAAACACAACAATATTGCTTTACAGAGTAATATCTGGTTATAAATATAAGTTTTTCAACACAGAGAAGTCCCTTTGCTTTACAAGATAATAAACCCCATTTCTGATGGAGACCGACGTAGCTGTTATCCATACACACAAGTTGACAGTTGACCAGCAGTATATTAAAGCAAGCAGGTTAGGATGTGTTAGTAAAAAGAAAAGGTTATTTTACAGTGCAATTAAAGGAGTATTTGACTACGCCATGATTAAGAGATGGTTAAGCCAAACAGAGCAGATTTTGTCAACAAATTCTTGAGCGTAACTGCCCAGCAGATTCACCTCAACTATGGACAATATGGGCTCCGTTCCCCCAAGGGAAATAACCAAGTGATACCCAATGAAATGATTGAAAAAATAAGGAAGGCTGACGATTATCTAAAAATCTTATCAGTCACAGAAAGGCCCTAGATCTGCTGTCATTTGTAGGGATGATTATATTTAGTAAGTTTCAATCTGAAAACAGAAATAAAGACCAGATACACAGGTTTAGTATGACAGAAACATCTCCATTTATCCAGACACAGTGATGAGTTTCATTAGTGTTCCGAACAACAGAAGTTCATCCTTTGCTCTCTCTGTATCTCTCCTGATTTGCTTTTCAGGCTGTTGCCAGTCACCATTTCATTCACATTTGCATTATCCTCTGCCTTGAGAAAAGAGTTAAATAATAATTAATGTTACTAGAAAGACGAGTTATTTTTTTATTTAAAAAAAAAAAAAAAAAACTCTGTTAGAGCCTCGGGTCCTCGGGTGAAGAAGAGGGGTCATGTCTCCGGCAGCTGATTTATGTCAGTCAGTTTTGTGTCATTCAGGATAGCACGAATTGCCTCCAGGGATTCAGTCTGTCTAATTCGCTCCAGCTGTACCTGAGAGGAAACCACAAAATATGAAAGGATTATATTTTACCTTCAATGAACAGCAAAGAATCTGAAACAAAGCCTCTGTCCCTTAACGGTTTCATTAACGGAAGGTGAATTGTACTTTTGTTTTAGCAGTGTGAGCACAAAGGCTGAATTCAATTGGAACGTCTAGCAGAAAGTACATAGCAGGGAAAATATGTGTCTAGCAAGCCTGAGACATGCAGTGGCATGTTGGCAGCAAGCTGGATAAATAAATTGGTGCTATATAATAAAGGATAATAATAATGATAGCTTAGCAATTCCTACCTGCAGCCAGCAATAAAAAGTGGGAGCTCATTAATCCCATGGAGACAGGCAGTGTGTGTATGGTTCATGCTGCCTGTAATGCTTAAAGGAATTGTTCAGTGTAAAAATAAAAATTAAGTAAATAGGCTGGGCAAAATAAAAAGAATTCTAATATAATGTATAAAGGCTGGAGTGATTGGATGTCTAAGAACACTAAATTCTGCTTTGCAGCTTCAATGGTTTCCATTGATTGGTTACCAGGCAGTAACCAATCAGTGACTTGAGGGGGGGGGGGCGCATGGGTCATAACTGTTTGCTTTTGAATCAGAGCTGATCTACTTACTTAGTTTTTATATTTATACTGAACTGTTCCCTTAAATCTATAATTGCCTGGCTGCCAACAATTGCCCCACACTAGCTAGCATACACACCATAACCTTTATCGGTGTGCAGGGAAAGCCCCAATGAGAATCATGCAACTGCACTTCTCTTCCCATTTAGAATTGCGTCATACCAGCTGAAAACAGAAGATCAACCGTAGTTACTGTGCTGCACTGTGTTACTAACAGAACTCTGTTCCTATTGTGGATAACTACAGCTGATGGATCAAGAACTTGGCTCTATTTGCAAAATTGCAGCCTGTTAAAACAAAGAAGTGCATCTAAGTCCTTGAGCAGGCACGGACCGCATTTCCAAAAACCACAAGGGAGCTTTGTACTTAACATCTGCCATAAGTAGGCAGAGAGGGCTCTAGCAGTTTAAAATCCCTGCAATTTTCAAGCTATAAGCATGCCATATGTCTCACATGTCCTGCCCCATCTGCAGGCCCAGACTGGGATTTATAATAGGCCCTGGCATTTCAATTATAAATCCATTAAAAATGAAAGCAGCATCTCTCCTGTGGGGCTGCCCACTTAACGCGTTTCGTGATTCGCTGCCACTTCATCAGAAACTTCTGACGAAGTGACGGTGAGTCACGAAACGCGTTAAGCGGGAAGCCCCACAGGAGAGATGCTGCTTTCATTTTTAATGGATTTAGAATAAATTTTGAATTTTTTAACATATTATTCTGGCTCTGCGGTGCTCCGTTGCTCTTCATTGATTTTGCCCTGGATTGCAGTTTGGGATAGCGGTCTGGACTTTGCAGCACGCAGAAGCTTGGCTGTGTACCGGTAAGTGCTCCCACTATCACTTTGTTGCTGGCATTTCAATTACACAGAGGCCTTAACAGCATCCCCCCATCAGCCCAATAAATAGTGCCTAGTGATGTGCCTGATACCCGTGGGTTTACCCACAGGTCGGACAGGTTCGGGCTGACCTCTCTGCTCCTCTTGCAGGTCGACCTTAGACTTCCGACTTCCCGTTTTATAGACTTGCACCTGCCCCACTCTGCCCCTTTTGCGACATCATCAGTAGGAAGGCGCAGGTCTATAAATGGAGGGGGGAAGGCAGGCCTGGGTCAGGGTTTTCTCAACCCGAACATCACTAATAGTGGCTATGAAATCCTACAGCAGCACCTCTGGCTTTTGCGGGAATCTTCCGATTGCCAGTCCAGCCCTCCCTCCTGTATTCAATGCTGTTAAATGTAGGCAGTGCCACATACAGAGGATGATGCAACACTCTGTGTAACATTCTAGTTTAGAAATTAGCTTGACTGTATACTGCAATTAAAATCTGGTTATAAGAAAGTTATTAATTGATCAGATAATTGGAAAAAAGGCATACTAGAATATCACAAAATACATGTAAAGGAAAGGTTATCATGTACCCACTGTTTAAGTAAGCATATTAGTTCATTTGTGCATAAATATTGGTCTTGTGACTTTTCACGACACCCAGTAACTGTGAAAGAAAACCAAATGCTGGCACTTTAAAAAGCAAAATGTCTGTGTTATAGCAAGCCAAATCAATAAGTGATGGATTCTGTGCATCGCTAGTAATAACTGTACTTGCTGTTGTAAATGCCAGGAAGGAAACATGATCCTCATACTGGTATATAAATATTTCTCATACTGTTCAAAGCAGTAGGTTTCCCTGAGGCACTATGTAAGTGGCAAAATCTCTAAGGGAGTAATGTAATAATAATAGTTCATACTAGATTGAATAACCCACATATGCCAATTAACAGCAAGCATTTACTGTCACACCTCTTTAAAAGCAAGCCAATACCAATCCAGTTACCATCACTGCTGCATCACAGAGAAACCAAACACAGAAGGTGAAGTGGGATAGCCAGTCATAAAATAATAATAAAAAACCTTCTTTAGGCATAAGGTATGCAAATAGATCCTCTATGTCCCTATTGCTATGTAACCATGAGATAACTATGAGAGCTTGGGTTCCTATGTCAAGTCAAGTGGATTTTATTGTCATTTCAGCCATATACAGTAAATAAAGTACATAGTAGAAACGAAATGACGTTCCTCCAGAACCCCCCGGTGCGATACAACAACTCTAGTACACGGTCATGCTGGGCAAAGTGGACATTTCAGTTCCTTATGAATATATTCAGTTCAGTCCTTGGGATTTGAGATACCTGATGGCTTGTGGAAATAGACTGTTTCGCATACTATGCATCTCTTCATGTAGAATTTGGACATTCTGACACTAACATACACTCTGTTCAGCAATGAAATCCCATACCTGTAGCGTTTGTGACAACTTTACAAAGTCCCTCTGCACTTGCTCACTAACATCTAGCTCCGTCTGTAGTCGCTGGGCCTTGTTTTTCTCTTCAAACACCAACTGCTCAAGGCTTGCCTAAGGGAAAATAGCATTTGGAATTGACATGTGTTAGATATTCCTCTTGTTGTATGTGTATATGGAAATAATGGCTCCTGAATAAGTATGCAGCAATATAAAGGGGATGGATTCAGTCCCCCATTATTAATTTTGATTTATTTTTGTGTCTGTGCCTCTAAACTCCAGCCTGACCACTAACTAACAAACACATGCACAATTCACAATCAAAAACTTATTTCACTATTGTACTTAAAGCCACATTTATATAGACGTACTGTAAAAGTTGGTGTAAAATATTTTTTCAAAATTGTAAATATCACCATCCTTGCAACTGCAGATATATATTTTATATATACACTAGCCAAAAAAAGGAGCCATATTTATTTATTGAGGTTATTTAGTGTACACCAGGCATTGGCCAAAACATAGAGCATAAAAACATAACCCATTCAAGTCAATGAAAGAATCTCATGCGGCAAAGGATGTCTGTAAAATTCTGTGGGAAAAAAGCACCGACCACTTTTTACAAAGCCTTTTTCAAACTCACATCTCCTCCAACGAGAATTATTATTATACGTATATACACATCTGTATGAACAGTTTTAGAACTTCATGTAACAGATAGACCAAACCGTCTGAATAAAAGTGTTGTGTTTTTTTAACACAACTTTCTAAATTTTATATTTGAATTGACGTGTACATATATTTTGTGGTACTTTCCCTTTAACTGAAGATACCATTTTTGTTTGGGTCACACCACTATGATCATTACCTTGCTTCCAGTCTCCTTTTTCAACTGATCTCCCAAAGAGTCTTTTAAAGTCTGTAGGTTCTGCAGCTCCTGAGTCTTTTCCTGTAGGCTGGTCTCTAACTGCATAAGTAAAACAGATCATTTGTTTTTGGGAAAAGTGCATTACATCTAACCATGTGGCCATAAACTAGAGCATAACTGCCTCATTCAGCTACTGCCCTTGTTTAGTGTATGTTTTGATGGGTGAAATATATGCCTTATGCTTTAATATAAACCCTGTGTTTATACCTCCCAGATACATATTTAGCTGTAACAAAATATCTAATGGCTAAAAGATGTGAACGAGTCTGCATATTTATAAAACCCCATTGTAGTCTGCTTCATTATGTTGTATATGGGAAATGTTTTCATTTACAATCTACTTTCCATAACAGAGGAAGAGACACACACACAAAAGTCTAAGACTCATAGAATAAAAGAGTTACTATTGCTGTCGGGGCAACATTTGTGTGTTTACCTGGTTTCTCCCACTAATATTTAGAATCAGGAAAAGTACTCAGAAGGAATATTCTATGTATTCTGTTCTCACTGTTTACTTTCTGAATCAGGAAAATAGGTACAATGAGTTTATAAATATGGCATAATTCGCATTCATATTAGCAACACACATTACAGACAGCCATATTATATAACAATTATCTTATCTCAATCCTGCTCCTGCCTCAATCAACCCTAATATTGAGACATGAATGAGTCTTACCTGCTCCCTCTCTGCTTTTACTCTGTCCAATTCAAGTTTTAAGCTTGATGTAGAAGCTGTAAATAAAGACAAAAGTTAAAATTAGGCTATTGGTGGAATCATTTTAAACTTACATTTACACTGCAGATTTATGGACCACTGTGAATTCAACCAGCAAAAAAAGCAGATTGGACTACAGCTCCATGATATCTTTGTTATATATAACTCCACACAAATAAATAGGTTGTGATTGTTGTTTTAGGTGCACTTTTCTGCAGTTTAAATTCTAAGATTGAAGTTCTCGGATTCAAATTTGCTTCTGAAAGAGATAAATGGGGTAGAATTTGACAGACTGAAAAACCTAATACTCATTTATAAATCCTAGGCACATTTGCTTTAGCGCAGTAATCCAAAGCACCCAGAGAATTTCGTTTCAGCAAGCTATCTGCAACAGACTGATCAAAGCCAATTGCTAACGGATAAATGTGGGTTACTGCACTGCTGCAAATTTGCTCAGTGTTAGAATGTGAGCCACTCCGTCAAAATAATTACTGAATGGTTTGGTAAAAGATGAAGAAGCACAAGACACAGTACTACACACTAAAAGAATCACACATTTACAGTGATGAGAAATAGAATTTGCCCCCTTTTTGATTTCCCCAATAATTGCCACACTGAATATTTTCCGGTCTTTAAAGAACATATAATATGAGACAAACGGAACCCGCTTAAACACAAAAAACTGTTTTTAAATTATAACTACATTTAACAAATGTAGCCAACAGCCATATCACCCATGTAAAAATGCACTGGTTGCAGCAATTGCAACCAAACACCTGTAATTTAGAATCAGTGTTTTAGGTGACTGTTGAGTAATTTTAGGCCGATTTAGCAGCAGAACTGCTGTCATTTGGAAGGTTTTCGTGTTTCATTCAGGTCCTGCCACAACATCTCAAACATTGTATTATGATTCTTCTCAATAATACAGACTTGATTTTATGTTTCCGATAATTGTCTTAAAGGTTGTTCATCTTTAAATTAGCTTTTAATATGATGTAGAGAGTGATATTCTGAAACAATTTGCAGTTGGTTTTCTTTTTTTATTATTAGTGGTTTTTGAGTTATTTAGCTTTTTATTCAGCAGCTCTCCAGTTTGCAGTTACAGCAAATCCAAATTACCTTAGCAACCATACATGATTTGAATAAGAGATTGGAATATATATAGGAGAGGCCTGAATAGAAAGATGACTAATAAAACTCAGCAATAACAGTACATTTAAAAAAATTTGTTTTTAGATGGGGTCAGTGATCAGACGATTCAGCAGTAACAGTGGAAGATGATGGGGCGCCTTTTTAGACCTGCACAATCGATGAGCCGAACAATATCCAAGTCTACTGCAAATATCAGTCAGCTAATCTCCCATATACACGCACTGAAGATCGCACTAAACAAAGTTTCGTACAATATTGTATGTGCGTCTATGGCCAATTAGTTATGCTTCAGCTCAGAGACAGGTGATTAGACATTCTCCTTGTGTTAGCCCAGTGTTTCTCAATTCCCAGCATACGTCAACCTTCATTGTATGTTGCAGTATGTTGGAGTCCAGCATCATACATGCACCAAGGTTTAGAAACATTTCATATAGAAGCTACAATGTAAGGGCAGGAAATGCTTTGTAAATAGAACCATGCATAAAGCATACAAAATAGGACCCTGCTTATCCTCTGAAATAATTCATTGTTTCGCCGAGATAGGATCAGCTTTTTCATATAAACGCAGACAGAGAAGGATGAAAAACTAACATCATGGTTCAAAGATAGGAGAAATTGTACTAAGAAAAGGGAGGAATGTAAAACACACAATACAGCTAGGTATCTGGACTAACACACAACTTCTCCTACCTTCTAAGATGTCTGTATATTGATCAGTGACAGGAGAAAAAGAAAGAAAAGGATAAGAGTAAAAACTCAGATAACAAAGAAGGTGAATATTGTATTTTAGTGAGAATGGTTATACATATTTATGAATGGAAATACATACCTGTAGATAAGAAATGCCCTTTGTAACCAAGTTACACCCAAATACATTACGGTGTATTTAAGAGGAAAAAAAAAAGAGAATATAAAATCAATTCAAGGCTTACCTATCTCTTCTTTGCAATTCTCTATTTCAATTTGTAGAGTATCTTCAATGTTTTCCTTCTGACACTGCTCGGCCTGAATTTGTTCTTTCAGGAAAAGGATTTCTGCCTTCAGTTTCTCTTCAAGGTGGTCTGCTGCAGTCCGGACACTAATAATATCCTCACGATATTTCAACACAAGATTCTGGAGCTCCTACAACCCATGGAATTAATTAAATCGTGCAAGGTAGAACACTGGGGGTAAGGCAAAGAAATGGGCACTGATACTGATTCTTATTTAAATAAATAAGAAGGCTATACACCTCAGTGTATATTACCTCATTGGTATCAGGTAGGCTGAAATGCTCTGATTGTTGCAGGGAAACGTGCAAGCTGTGCTTTCCTTGTAGGCTCTCATTGTCTCTCTGTAGTCTCAACAGCTCCTCAGAGACTTGCTCACGAGAATGCATTAGCACAGCCTTAAAGAACAAATGCATGTTATCTAACTTAAATGGGAACTATGGCGAAAATGAATATTTAATATAAGCTTCATCATACTGAAATAAGAAACTTTAAATGTTCAATAAATCAGATCTTTCCTTGTAACTTGCTTTCAAGAAAATATTTTTCCAGATAACAGTTTGTTTATATGCACCGTAATAAAGCAGCAAATACAATTACGGCCATGAACTGAGTGCATTTTATAAGTGCTCAGTAGAAAGATGATCTGGCAGACCTGCTCTTAATGCATAAGCACATATAAACAACTAACTTAGAATGAAATTACCGTAAGGTTGGAACTTTAGAAGCCTGAGCCCTTCAAAATACATTGTCACAAAAGGACACAAAAACATATATAGCAGAGCAGTGTAAATGGTCATAGCTCATGAGCATGTGATTTTACAAAGTATCTCCAGGTGAATTGCAGAAAACACACACTCTGTGTTTTGTTTTCTTCACTTGAATGGATCCAACATCCAATGAAGCCTTATCTGAAAACAATCACTTATATTCTGATAGATTACCATTTGGTCTTGAATATTTCTCTTTGCTTGCATGAAGGCCTGTTGTAAGTCAGCTAACAGAGTCTCAGACTGGTTAGTTCGGAGAGTAAGTGTTGATATCTAGTTCCAAACAGGAGAAGAAAATTATACACATTTCAGAAGACATAATTGTAACAACGACAAAGCTCTGTGCATGAATGTGCCTAAATAAAATAATGCTCAAAAATGATAAATGGCAACAAACTGAATATCTTAAGTACAGAGGGAGTAGCTGTGATTTGTGTAACTGGGTGACATTAAGCAGTGGTTTTCAGATTTACCTTGTTTAAACCCCATTTGAGGCCGTACATTTGGCCATGCCTCCCTCAGATAAAAATGTTACAAACATATAAATATTTCTATATCTGCAGCTCAGCCACAGTTCAAAAAATAAAACGAGAACATTAAAGAAGTGTTCACACCAAATCTTACTCCAACTGCCCTTTATGCCCCTTGGGGTAGACAGACCCATTGTTTGGAACCACTGCCTTAAAGGGATAAAACCATAATTGAGAAAATTAAAGGATGTGTGAAGAAAAGCCAGCTTTTAGTCATAAAAAAATTATTGTTTACTAAAGCTGATGTTTTCTTGCAGCCTTTGTGGCCACTTCTTAATTTAATCCAGATCCCTTATAATTATAAGTTCAGGCTCTTCTTCTCCCCTTCCAATACTTAAGATGGAGGTAAATATAAGTATTAGGCTTCTTGAATGCTGAACATCAATATACCTCTATAAAGAGATGTAGAAAGAAAAAGAGTCCGGAGATTTTTGGGTGATATACAATGTCATGCACATGCCTACCTTTCCCTGGTGTCAGGACAGTAAAAAGCTGAACACACCTGAGTACTTGTCTCCTCTGTATTTTGCTTCATATAATCCTCTAGATCCTTCTTCTCTTTTAGGGTTTTTTCCAGCTGATCATTTATTTGACGGAGCATAGATTGTAGTTTTTTAACCTTAACAATAGGAAAACAAACACAGCACCTCTAGTCAAAAGAGGCAATTGCAATAGATTTAATATGCATTTATCAAAAGAAAAACGTTTCTAAAATAGTGGTGCAGCACACTATTTTTTCCCAGGGGGGCATATTTTTTCCAAAAGGAGCACTGCCAGGAAGGAGGATGATGCCAAACATATTGGCACCCCCAAGTAAATCCTGCTTCTCTTGAAGTTTATCCCGAAGCTCCTATTAAGAAGATTGCAAACAACATATTTTTCTACATTACGTCTGCCACCAGAAAGAAATATTAGATCAAAATGCTATGCAAAACACATAAAATATTTAACTAAGAAGCCTATGTGTATATTTCTGTCCTTACTTGGTCTCTTATCTCTGCCTCCTGTGTCTGGATCCCCTGCAGTTGCTTCTCATAGTTTGAGCACATATCACAGCGCCTTCCCAGCTTATTCCCAGCTGTTTGGACCTAAAAGTAACAACAGAGGATTCTGAGATAAGAACACAACACTTCCTTGGACCATCTGTTTGCTGAAGGACAGAAATAATATTTATTTTATATATTTATTTTATATATATATATATATATATATATATATATATATATATATATATATATATATATATATATATATATATATATATATATATATATATATATATATATATATATATATATATATATTAGTAAATAAAAAAAGAGCTATTTTTTTTTACACAAATGTGTTTTTAGCTTACAATATGCAATTTATTATCAGCAGAGCAATCCAGTTAACAGAAAAGTGTTTCCGTGAAAGGGTTAGAGGTTAGGGTTCCCTGAAAGGATTTTTGGGTTACCATTCAAAGTTGTGTAAGGGTTGCAAGTGAAAGTGTTTTCCAAAAGGATTTTGGAGAAATCATAAGTGCTGCAACAGAGGCAGTTTAGAAAAGCAATATAATAATGTGAATCAATATATGCTACCAATATACTTATAACAAACATGTGAGCACCTATAGTAATCATCAGGTTGTCTCATCAAGTTATCTGAACTATAAGGTGACAACAAAAGAAGACTAAAAATCTGTTACAATCTGTTCAATATTCTGAACAAAACAGTTGATGATTTTACTTTGTTGCTCTTATCAATTATTTACTTGGTTCATTGCTGTCCAGTACTTAAACCATCATATTTTATCTAGAAGCTTACCTCTTTCTGAAGTAGGTTCCATTCTGTTTCACTAACAAGTCGATAACCAGATGGAGGAACATGCGTGCATTCCAGGGTCTGTGTGACACTTGAGAGCAGAGAAGCTGTTTCTTCTTGTTCAGGTGTCATTGCTTTGATAGCTTTTTCCTGATCTTTGGTTAACATAAATCCACTTGGCATGTGCAAAGAACCAAGGGAAGAGGTGTCAAAATTTTCAGAAACAGAATCCGCCCCAACTAATGGTCCAAAATCGGACTCGTCAAGGTTTCCAGCAGATTTTGCTTTGTTGTTGTAGCCCAGTGTTTTTGTTTGCATTGGTCCAGAAGCTCCCAAGCTGTCACTGGACTGAGCTCTTCGAAGTCCATCTTTAAACAAGTCATCTTGTTTATTAAAAGAATCCCCTTCATGTAACATAATGTCTGTATCTAATGAATGTATTGAGCTATGTAAACTGTTTAGTAGTTCCTGAAAATAAACAATTTAAGCAGTCTGAATTTGCTATGTCAATTCATCTACACAGTTAAACATTATAGAGTTAAAAAAAATATATAAAAAAACAGATATGGGAACAAAGTAGTTTAAAATCAAAGTGTATCCTATATAAAATGAATAATTAGGAAAAAAATGGAACTTAGAGAACACTTAAATCTTAGAACATTCAAAATAGCAGGACAACTGGCCCCAGACTTTCACTATAGCATATAATAGAAAAACTACTTCAAAAGGTTCAAAGGTTTTCACTTAGGTTTAATTTTAAATAAATAACCTCTTGCTTTAGATTTGGAAGTGATTCCTCCAGGATAACTTTTCTGCATTCTTCTTCTTTTTGCACGGTCTCTTTCTCTTTTCTTTTTCTAGTTCTTTGCTCCTCTACCTAGGAACAAAACTGAGTTAATAAGTTCAAAGGGAAGGGATTAAAACCAGAATGGTCTGGTTAGAACATCTGTAAACTGTTAATTACAGTAATCTAAAAGTCTCTTTAGTGTAGCGCAAAAATAGGATCATACAATGGTGAAACCTGTCTAATCTGGCCTTAGAACCTGATGTAACAAAGTATGATCCAATTCCTGACCATAGAGCTAACTGATCTTGCCTTCTCCTGATTCCTTATCTATGCTGTATCCTGTGGGATGACCCCAATTACTACAGTATATCCTGATATTCACTTTATCCTTTAAAGGACCAGTAACATCAAATTTTGTTTTTCAAAGATTCGTTAGTACATAACGAAAAAATAACACCAACACAAATTAAAATTTAAAATAGCAAAGCCTTTATTAAGAAATAACTTACAGAAACTCCACTTCCTGTCCTCTTCAGAAACGGCGAAAAGGCGACCATCCTTCCTGCAGCGCTCGATTTGTCCTCCCTGGCTAGCTCCAATATTCTACTGACAGCGTGTGAAGTGAGGTGAAGAGAGTTGAAGCTGCGGATCAAGACCCTGCGGGACCGACACATGAAGACCTTTCTGCTGTACGAGTGCAAGAAAACCAACTGGTGCAGGCAGCCAAAGATGCAGACAGTTTCCTGGGAGCAAGCGGTTCTCCCTCCACAGGCAGCGGAGCGCTGAGGTGTCACCCGGCTGACTGAGAAGAGAACCTGGCAGAGCGACTTCAGGAAAAACTCCGGTTCCGGTTGAGAGAAGCAGTCCTGATTCCGGATCTCTGTCCCCATGCCCTCCCGGTTGCACACAGTTGATCCCAGTATCTCCACAGCTCAGTGCGAGGGAAAGGACAGGGGGAGACTTACGGCCAGTCTGGAAGGCTTCGCATCGCGCCAGCACCGGGTGACTGCACATGTGTTCCATCCACCACACCAGCCCCTTCCTGCGCTTGGAGATAAAATCCTCCTCGAACCTCCCCGTGGCCTGTTTCTCCGGGATGCACGGCACCGAAACGATGGGAAACTTGTAGAGGAGACGCGCGTAGAGCCAGTCGAACTGTTTGTAGCGGCGGTGAACCTGCAGCCCCGTGTGACTGGGGAGGAGTCGGTGCGAGATGTAACTTTATGCCCTTGAACTTGGTCTGCTTCGTGGGCTCGTCTATGTTACAGTGGAACGGGTAGGGATTCTCCTGCCACTCAGGCCCGCCCGGCCCCTGCACCGGACACAGCTTGTCCCCGTTACACACGAACCCCGCCGCCTCCCCCAGTACGAAAGCCTCCCCGCCGCTCTTCACGAAGGCCGAGAAGCGGTTGAGGTTGCGGCTGACCGTGGCGGAGCCTTTGCCCGGGCCTTGTGAGGAGGCGATGGAGGCGGAGTAAGGGCCGGGCGGCAGGTCGGAGCGGGTGGATAAGTGGAATCTGCTGCTGCCGGAGCCTTCGTAGTCATGGTAACCGCCCGAGTAACTGCCACACGTCGGACCAGCTGGTTCCTCGGCCGCAGTGGAGCTACTGTCGTCTCATACTGGGATCAACTGTGTGCAACCGGGAGGGCATGGGGACAGAGATCCAGAATCAGGACTGCTTCTCTCAACCGGAACCCGAGTTTTTCCTGAAGTCGCTCTGCCAGGTTCTCTTCTCAGTCAGCCGGGTGACACCTCAGCGCTCCGCTGCCTGTGGAGGGAAAACCGCTTGCTCCCAGGAAACTGTCTGCATCTTTGGCTGCCTGCACCAGTTGGTTTTCTTGCACTCGTACAGCAGAAAGGTCTTCATGTGTCGGTCCCGCAGGGTCTTGATCCGCAGCTTCAACTCTCTTCACCTCACTTCACACGCTGTCAGTAGAATATTGGAGCTAGCCAGGGAGGACAAATCGAGCGCTGCAGGAAGGATGGTTGCCTTTTCGCCGTTTCTGAAGAGGACAGGAAGTGGAGTTTCTGTAAGTTATTTCTTAATAAAGGCTTTGCTATTTTAAATTTTAATTTGTGTTGGTGTTATTTTTTCGTTATGTACTAACGAATTTTTGAAAAAAAAAATTTGATGTTACTGGTCCTTTAAGCCCAGAAACTCCAGTTTAAAATGTGTAAGGCCACATTACTTGTATGATCTGACAGGGCCACATTACTTCTACTGAAGATCTGCTGCTTATTCAAAAGTACTGGGTGGCTTTAAATTCATGGAAATTCTTGGATTCTACTTGGATTCAGTCTACTGTAAAATACATTCTTCTATGCAAAATATGAAAACTACTGGTCACCAAATGTAGAAAGCCGTGACTTTCCATCGTGATTAGAAATAATAAAAAGTACAAGGGGAGGGGAGGAATAAAAGGAGAGCAGGAAAGGTAGAAAGGTTATATTAAATGATGAGGAATATAACAAAGGTGATTAGATGGGAGGATGCAGGAAAGAAGCAGGTGCATTTTTAGACCGAATATGCTCTAGTTTAGCTCTTACAGTCATATGAAAAAGTTTGGGAACCTCTCTTAATTCTTTGAGTTTTGCGTCTCATTGGCTGAGATTTCAAAGTAGCAACTTCCTTTTAATTTATAAGAGTTGCTTTGAGAATCCCATGCCGTCGCTCTTCAGAGGAGAGTGAAACAGAAGCACAACTTGCAATTGGCCACCTTAATTACCTTTTCTCATGTTTGGACACACCTGCCTATGAAGTTCGAGAGCTAATCCAACCAATCTGGTGTTGCCAGTAATCAGTATTGAGCAGTTACATGCATTCAAATTAGCAAAATTACAAGGCTACCCAAATTTTTGCTCAGCCAGTTTTTCACATTTGATTTCATACAACTGAATACTGCTTTGCTAAAAATCTTTGTTCAGAAAACACCCCAGTACGCAGATGTTCCTGGGAAATTAACATCTTGTTTTGTTGAAAGTGGAGTAAATTATTATGCAGGCTGAGAGGGGATCCCAAACTTTTTCATATGACGTAGAAAGATTTTAAAACAGTGAAAGCTAGTGTAATGAACACACTCTGGCAGGTTACACAAACATATACATGCTTTTTTGCTGGTCTAATACCTGTTCAAAATAATACTTTTTTATAGCGATTACACAAAACGTGGGCAATTCACACCTGGTTTTTCTTTTTGCTTTCTTCTACTTGCCGAAGCTGCTCTGTAGTGAGAACAGCCTCCATGCGCTTCATGTCCTGCATCATTAAACGCTGGGATTCTAAAAACTGGTCATTTGCCTTTTGCCAGGTGTGTTTTAGCTGGTTGTGCTGCTGTCTCTCCTGTTCCAGAAGATGACAAACTAATCAAAGAAACCCAAAAAAACAGCAACATAAAGATATGTTAACATATGCAGATACAGGCGTCTATTAGGAGGGAATACATTCAATTCCAAATAACTTTTATGGCAAGCAAATGTAAGCCAACGTTCTCACAAATTTGGGTATTGTTATCCCCTGCATAGTTGAAATAAATTTCCCTACAAAATGTTAAACTGCTTAGTAGAAACAAAATCTACTCTGTACAGCCCAATGTGTAGATGCCCTATGCAGTCAAATAAAGGGGTGCTGCGTGTGTGAAACTATTAAAAATATTAAATGCATGTTAAAAAGCAGGAAAGAAAATGTGAAACCAGATTAAACAATTTGGACTATCTGAAGCATAACAAGTACTATCTGATTCAATGTTATTTAACCTGCAGGCAGAGTGCAGTGGCCGATCAGCCCTGTCTTTGTTACTGCATCTCTAGATAGTAGAGTGCTATTGCTTTGGCAGTAACTAACCTAACTAACTAACCTAAAAATGAAAACAGCCTCACGACTTTAGCGTAAGCTTATTCATAAAGAAAGGAAACCAACTTAAGTTGCACTCTCATTAAAAAAGAAGGCTAACCAGAGTCCTGCTAAAGTTTCATACAGAAGTGCTAAAAGCTTTTCCCTGCTGCTCAAATTGCACAAGGTATGCAGCACCTGATGCAGATTTTAGCCACCTCTTTTGGATTTGCCCTTAATGTTTTTCTATTCATTCTTAATGAATTCCCTGAAGATGTATTTAATGGTATCCACATATATTTTGTTTTAAACAAAAAGGACTTGTTGCAAGATGTAAGGGCTCTTACTCACTGGCGTTCTGACCTGCGCTCCCCTGCGTTCCGTTTTTTGGCATTCAGCCGCAGGGGAGCGCAGGAATAGACGCATGTCATTATTTCAAATGGGGCTGTACTCACTCAGGCGCGTGTAGGCGCCGAACGCAGGAAAAATGCAGCATGTTGTGTCTCAACCTGCGTTCGGCGCCTACACGCGCCTGAGTGAGTACAGCCCCATTTGAAATAATGACATGCGTCTATTCCTGCACTACCCTGCGGCTGAACGCCAAAAAACGAAACGCAGGGGAGCGCAGGTCAGAACGCCAGTGAGTAAGAGCCCTAAAAGCACTTAATTCTGTATACAGCACCTGTGTGAAGCAACACCAGCACTGCTCGGTTGGCTGGTTTACAAAAGCTTTTTTTTTTCTGTGTGTGGTTACGATTAAACCTAGAAAATCTCTGTACAAAATCAGCAGTAAATTCAAGGTACAAATACCTTCATGTAATTCTTTCCTCAGCTTTTCTGCATCCTCTTGGAGCACAGATTTTTGTGTATTTAGGACGGCTACATACATTTCCAAGTCAGTTCTGCAGGACTTTTCTGCCTCAAGATAATGGTTCACCTCTTTCATCTGACAAATAAAAATATAACAAGTGTAAAAAAAAAAAAACATAAAAACAGCCTGCAACACATATGGTACATAATGGAAGTTATGCAGAAGGGCCTATTTTATTGTAAAGTAATTTTATATGGGCATCATTTACAAGTACTAATATAAAATGTAGCAAATTCATTAGACATACAACCTCTGCACAAGCAGGTTTCATAATTGAGAAATCATGAATTGACAAAGTAAAAACGAAGCAGCTAGGCAATATCAGAATAGGACTGCTAGCATGTTCTTTTCAGATATAAATTTGAGAACAAGGGACCTACAGCTGTGAAAAGCAAGGGGGAACTTTGAGAATATTCTTGGGGAAGACTACCACTCAGTACTTTGTACCATTCAGGTTGCATAGAGATGTATGCTGGCTGCCAATGTAGAATTTATCATGCCCCAAACATGTCTAATGTATGATTCTCTAGCTGCAAAGGAGAGCATGCAGATCTAGAAATTTAGGCAAAACACAAGTAATAGATTTATTTTAGCTGAAACCTTGTAACAGAAAAAAATAAAAACTAATATAAGCAACCAAAGATGTAAAGTCAGTGTGAAAAAAAGTATGTCAAAGATTTAGTGAAACATAAAAATGAACAGGAATAGAAGTAGATTTTTTACATAGGTTATGCAACCTTTGATGCCTCTAGGTCCTTTATCTTTTCTTCAGCTTCTATCAACTTTTCTTTTAAAGTGCCAATCTCTTTTTCCATGGGCATCACTACAGAGCGAAGCTTTTCTGCATCTTCTTGGGCCTGTAGTGGAAACAAATGTAGCATGTACTAGTGTCTCGTGTACTCCACTTATCTAATCTGTCTTTTTATCACAAATGATTTTGCAATGTTTCACACATAATTAGCATGCAACACATTCTCTGAGTCACCGCTCTGCCCTTTGACTTCACCACTGCTTCATTGCTACATGCTTTTGTTCCTTCATGCACATTAAAGCTGGCCATAGATGTTGAGATCAGATCCTTATCGTGAGACCACGATTTTCTCGGAACGATCGTACGAATTTACCATCAACTAAAAAGACCAAGGGAGCTGCCTGCTTGACCCTGCAGACATAGATAGATTGCACTGGGACCGACATAGATTTTTTGACCTGGCCGATCAATTTCCTGACAGATGTCGGCCGAAAAATCGCAAGATGTACGATCATTCGAATCCCGCTAACCGCACGATAATTTCGAAGGATTTGTCGGACTTCTCTAAAATTGGTCGTTCGAGAAGAATCGTTGCGTCTATGGGGACCTTAACCCACAGCCCATGTACACTCTTGACCCCTTTTCTCTTCCTTCATCTATAGCCCACTTCCCCAATCCTAATTATCCCATTAATGTCATTCACATTAAGTTAGTATGTTATAGAATAACCAATTAGTATGTTATAGAATAACCAATTCTTGGCAACTTTTCAATTGGTATTCTATCTTTGGCATTTGTATTATTTGAGTTTTTATTCTGATTGTTTCCAGCTTTCAAATGGGGGTCACTAACCCAGCAGCCAAAAAACTATTGTTCTGTTCTACAATTGTATTATAATTAATCATTTTTATTACTTAAAGGATAACTATACCTCCCGAACAATGTAGGTCTCTATAAAAAGATATTGCATAAAACAGCTCATATGTAAAACCCTGTTTCATGTAAATAAACCATTTTTATAATAATATACTTTTCTAATAGTATGTGCCATTGGGTAATCATAAATAAAAAAAATTTGCCATTTAAAAAAAATAAAGGCCGCCCCCAGTGATTGTAGGATTCATGGTGCACGCAAACAATCCAAACAATCTACAGTGGTATGAAAAACTATTTGCCCCCTTCCGGATTTCTTATTCTTTTGCATCTTTGTCACACAAAATGTTTCTGATCATCAAACACATTTAACTATTAGTCAAAGATAGTCAAAGATAACACAAGTAAACACAAAATGCAGTTTTTAAATTAGGGTTTTTATTATTTAGGGAGAAAAGAAATCCAAACCTGTGTGAAAAAGTAATTGCCCCCTGAACCTAATAACTGGTTGGGCCACCCTTAGCAGCAATAACTGCAATCAAGCGTTTGCGATAACTTGCAACGAGTCTTTTACAGCACTCTGGAGGAATTTTGGCCCACTCATCTTTGCAGAATTGTTGTAATTCAGCTTTATTTGAGGGTTTTCTAGCAGGAACTCCCTTTTTAAGGTCATGCCACAACATCTCAATAGGATTCAGGTCAGGACTTTGACTAGGCCACTCCAAAGTCTTCATTTTGTTTTTCTTCAGCCATTCAGAGGTGGATTTGCTGGTGTGTTTTGGGTCATTGTCCTGCTGCAGCACCCAAGATCGCTTCAGCTTGAGTTGACGAACAGATGGCCGGACATTCTCCTTCAGGATTTTTTGGTAGACAGTAGAATTCATGGTTCCATCTATCACAGCAAGTCTTCCAGGTCCTGAAGCAGCAAAACAACCCCAGACCATCACACTACCACCACCATATTTTACTGTTGGTATGATGTTCTTTTTCTGAAATGCTGTGTTACTTTTATGCCAGATGTAACGGGATGCGCACCTTCCAAAAAGTTCAACTTTTGTCTCGTCGGTCCACAAGGTATTTTCCCAAAAGTCTTGGCAATCATTGAGATGTTTTTTAGCAAAATTGAGACGAGCCTTAATGTTCTTTTTGCTTAAAAGTGGTTTGCACCTTGGAAATCTGTTTTTGCCCAGTCTCTTTCTTATGGTGGAGTCGTGAACACTGACCTTAATTGAGGCAAGTGAGGCCTGCAGTTCTTTAGATGTTGTCCTGGGGTCTTTTGTGGCCTCTCGGATGAGTTGTCTCTGCGCTCTTGGGGTAATTTTGATCGGCCGGCCACTCCTGGGAAGGTTCACCACTGTTCCATGTTTTTGCCATTTGTGGATAATGGCTCTCACTGTGGTTCGCTGGAGTCCCAAAGCTTTAGAAATGGCTTTATAACCTTTGAAATTGAACTCAGGTGTGATAAACCACAGTTAAGTTATTTTTTAACAAGGGGGGCAATCACTTTTTCACACAGGCCCATGTAGATTTGGAGTTTTTTTTCTCCCTTAATAACGTAAACCTTCATTTAAAAACTGCATTTTGTGTTCAATTATGTTATCTTTGACTAATAGTTAATGGTTTTTGATAAGCAGAAACATTAAGTGTGACAAACATGCAAAAGAATAAGAAATCAGGAAGGGGGCAAATAGTTTTTCACACCACTGTATACTTGTTAGGTCACATGAGCCAATTAACAGACAGAGTTGTGTCTTTTGCTTCCACACTTCTTCCTGTTACAGTTATAGTATTTCTGGTCAGGTGATCTCTGAGTCAGCACACAGACCATCACAAAATGGTGGTTCAAGGCAAGAGATCTAAAAGGCCAATATTTACATAAGTATGTATACCAGTTTGGTAAGATTCTTTAATATGCCACTTAATTTGATATTAACTATCTGTTGCTTAAATATTCATTTTGGGGGTAAAGTTGTCCTTTAACTTTTTATTCATGCCTCTCCTATTGATATTTTAGTCAAGTCATTTGGACCCAAGCAACAAAATAGCTGCTGAAATTGCAAACTTGAAAGCTACTGATCAAAAAGTGAAATAATTCAAAAACCCCAAATTAAAAATGAAGCACAACTGCAAATTGTCTCAGAATATCACCGTCTACAACATACCAAAAGTAAATTTTTGGGCACATACTCCTTTAAACAAACTGGAGCTTTGTATTAAACATATTTTGAGTCCATAATTGTGCAAAATCAAGTATTATTTCAAATACTGAAGAATTTTGAGGCTGGTATTGCTCAGCAGACAAGCAGTCATTTTTAGCTGATCCTTCTGAAAATGTATCTGGCAGCACAGTAATTAAGGGCATCATTTGCAGATTTTCCTACCCAAGAAGCAGGGGAAACCAAAATAGCAGCCTGCTGCTTTGGTCCAAACTTGGTTTTTCATTGTTTGTAACAGGTAATACAAGCAAGAGGATGGAAATGTCTCTGCATGTTGTGGCTTACTGCTGTCAAAGGAATTGCTTGGCCAGTTATTTGACAAAACACATGTTCGAGGGCAAGATTATGAAGAAATGCAACGTCCTAAAAAGAGGAGGGATTAAGCCGATTAGGGTGATTAAATGAATTGGAGGGCTCTATATGGTCCCAGCGTCAAGATTAAGAACCTGTATACTTCTGTCTCATAATCACATTAGGCAGAGGTCATGCACCACCACAAATTTATTTCTGTAGGCAGCAAATCCCCAGATAGGAATTGTTTGGCATTGCCATTTCTGCTAACTAAAATTGCATCTCAAATGATAAAAATGCTTCCTACATATCTGTAAAAGGAAGAAATAACAATTCATCTATTACCACTTGAAATCATCCACATAATGCTAAAATATAAAATGAAACATATTCAGATTATTGTATACATATATATTAAGGCTAATTTTTACTTTGTAGTTTATTGCAAATGCATTTTTTTTAAAGGTGAATTTTTATTGATGTTAACAATCCTTTTGCATCTTTGTAATTGTATTAGCATATGGCTGAAACCATTATAGAATAATTACGATCATTTTTAGAAGGTTTTGTTTCACTTTTTAGCTAATGCTGAGGCTACAAGCATTTTCCACACCGCCCATTATACACCATTTCAGAAGTTAATGACTGACATTTAAATGAGTGCTAAGCCTTTATTAATGTCAAACAATTTACACAAAGTGTTTCAGTCTGGCTAGCCCACTTATATAATATTACTGTGATTAAGCAGGTTCTATCCCAGCCTGGATGCTATAAATAACAGAAAGCTTTAATAGCAGGGTGACAAGAAGTATACACCCATAAAATAGCAGCCTGCTAATGTTGTTCTTCAAAATTTGGATAGAGCCTCTAAAGTTCTTCTCAGTTTTTCTTTTGCCATCTGTCTATGAAATTATAGTGCTAATACATTTAAAAACAACATAATAATGGCATGTTATATTCAGGTTTGAATACTATTCGTCTTTGGGACTGCAAGCTGTCAGATTAAATTTTTATGCAAGTAGTCACTTTGAATGCATTTGCATAGCTCAACGGGAGGCCTAAAAGCCACACCAAAGGACATATCTAACACACACACACACAGTTGGGTTTCGGGTAGGAAGTCCCTGATTAACCAACCAATGTAGTTGGTCCTTCGGTGCCTGCCTGGCTATCCAGGTAAACTGCGGCTCTTATCCTTCACACCCACCCCCATCAATCAAGCAACTTTTGCCCTTAACCTGGTTTATCCGCCTCTGGAGAGACACCACTTAATGTTTTGGAGGCCCCAGGGTTGGCTGGTAAGCAAACCCATTGAGGGTGAGTTAGGGTTGCAGGCCTGAGTAGGGGACAATTTCCTTCTATATTTAAAAGAGTATAATGTCCTTGCACGGTCTTTTTTTTTTTTGCACAATATGTCTCCTTGTTTATATGTTTTTTTCTAAACTTAATTAACCTTTCATCATCTACATCTACAAAGTAGCACATAGAAAACTTAACATGCCTGCTCTAATGTAATCATCAGCCATATTAATAATTAAAGGGACAGTATACCTCCTTGTTTAGCATCAGTTGAATTCCTAGTACTTGTACTGAGCATACTTTTTTGTCGATTGTTTTAATCACAAAAAAAAAATCTATGGTTTTAGCCATTTCTTGAACTGGGAAACCTTGGAAACTGAAGCTACTTCGTGTTTGGTCCTTGCAAGGTACATAATTACACGACCAGTACACAGATAACCTCATCTTTACATAATGGACTCCTGCTAATGAAAAACAACAAAAGGTGAAGGGAAGAATATGTGTACTCGTAATCTAATTATCTACCTCGCAAGGACCACGTATGGAGCATCTTCAATGTCCCCGTTTGCCCTGTTTAGCTCAAGAAATAACAAAATCCATAGATTTTTCTTGGTTAAACCAATAGACAAAAAGTATGATCAACACAAGCCCTATTCATTTTAAAGAAAAATGCTCTATTTCAAATCATTACAACATGAGTCAAACTGGTTGAATTAACCTGCCCAGCTTTACATAAATTTGTTAAAAACAATGTTTATTCCTGAAAATTATTTTCAGGAATAAACATATAATTATGGCTGTATCTGAATAATCCTTTATGTGCAGTTTTCAGTGAAAGGGCACTCAAAATTCAAAAATTGTTTCCTCCACTTAAGGTGTGAGCTAACAGAGACCACACTTCAGCTGAGGTGAAAGAATTGTATTTTGTAAGGAAAACTGTCTTCACAAGCTCATTGTTGCCTGCATAGGAGGGAGCACCCAGTGCAGGCAACCAGGATAGGGCACATGCCTGTGCATAATGAGTAAGTGTCCAAACACTCAGCTGGAGGTTTCCTTCACAAGATACTATTGTTTGTTTCAACCGGAGTGTGGGCCCTATTAGTCTGCACCTCCAACAGAGCGACAGTGTTTCCATTAGAGGTGCCCAAGCTTTTATGAGAAATCCTCTGCATACCTTTTTCATATCATTCTCCAGATTTTCTTCTTGCTGACCTTCTGAAAGCCTCCTCCTTAGCTCAGCAATCTCTCTCTCCACAGACTCTCGGTACTGACCCCACTGAGCTCGCTCCTGTTCTAGCCTGTGATGGAACTGAAGTTCATATTCATGCACAGTGTCTGAGTGGAAATACATTGTGAAGAAAGGTAACATTAGCAAGGTGTGATCATTCTGTTTATGTAGTGATGTGCATTGTGAAAATACATTATGTTTGTTTACCAGTGTTTTCGTTTAGAGCAGTGGTTCCCAAATTATGGAGACCATAGCAGTGGGGGAAGAGATCAGACTGAAACACAGTTACTGCGACTTTTGCAGTGAATGCACATTTGCTATCATACTAACTACTAAAAACCTAAGGAGAACTAAACCCCCGTACCAAAAAAAAACCCCTTAACTGCCTGGCATTGCCCCTCCTCTCCCTCCCCTCACTGTGCATTAGTAAACAAATCAAAAAGCCTTAAAAACAATCTGACCCTAAAATGCAGCACAGCAGAGCTCCAGGGCACCATCTTCTGCTGATTCGTATTCTTTCTTATTCAAATCAATTCAAATTACCCTAGCAACTAGATTGCTGAAATTGCAAACTGGAGAGCAGCGGAGTAAAAAGCTAAATAACTCGAAAACCACGAATCATAAAGAATGAAAACGAATTGCAGATTGTCTCAGAATATCACTCTCTACAAACTAAAAGTTAATTCAAATATAAAAACTCGACAACTAAAAGCTAATGAATTAAAAACTGCAGTTGCGTAAAAAAAAAAGCCACAATTTTTTCATGGGTTTATTTATAACGTTCATTTTTTTCTAATGACGTCTAAAATTGTTAAATCTTCCTCTTAGATTATGCCTGGAAAGCAGTTTAAAATATTTATAGCAGCGAACCCTCGAATGCAAGTAAGTCTTTGTATCCTTTAAATAGGATGGGGTCATTACATTTATTTAGAGGTCCTTGGCTCTCCAGATCCACCACAAATGGCACATGGCAAATGACAATGAATAATGGAAGTTAATTATTCAAAAACTGTATAATGCTGTACAATAATTTCATTATGTTATGTTAAATGTCCTTTCTCTTGACTAATGGGCATGGATAGCAGTTCAGTGAGTGACATAAGATTATAAGAAAAAACGGATGGCACACACAATAGCATTCGTGCTAAAAGGTGGGAATTTATTTGAGATCTCCACAACGTTTCGGAGGCACAGCCTCCTTTCTCAAGTGCTCTCCCCAGTGAGTGACATATATGATAAAATGCTAAAAAGGCTAAGTAACCAGAAAAAAACAGTATAACTGATTTTTATTTGCTTTTTTACATTATATATTGTTCACACCTCAATATATGTATAGGCTATTTCTATTGCATGTCTATCAAAGTTTTAGCACTTCACAAAAGCTTCCCATAAACTTATCTGACAGCTTTATGCCCCACTTACATGATGTTTTAGGTGGGATAAATATGACAGATAGCACAAAGTGCCCATCTGTGTTACAAAAACGTCCTTAGCTAATTTTAAATGTAAAAACTACTTCGAATATAACATTTAATGTACTGCCTTAGGGAATAAGCACATTTACTAGCCTTAAATTATTTAGTCATTAAGCTAGAGTACACAATTAGATGGAAATGTGTAGTAAAATTACAAGTTAGAATGTTTTTAGTATGTTAAAGCTACTGGTTAATAAGGAAACTTTCCAGCTGGAGAGTTGCCCAAACATGATCTATTAGACACTGAAAGCCCTGGACCCCCCATCGGTGAACGAGGATGCCCTGCCAAGTTTGGGAAAATCTGGAACAGTTGGCATGCAGACCCACGGACAAACAATGCAGCACTTTAAAGCTGACTAATCTGCCTAATGATCATTTAACAGTTTGACTGCAGTAGGCAAGAGCAATAGTTAACACTTGTAAAATGGGCGAGCCTATCACAACATTCTCCCTAAACTATCTGCCTACCCTTTTATTCTGCTAATCTTTTTTGTAAAATTGAAAATGTTAATAAAGAAAACCTTTAAATAAAAAAAAAGATCTATTATACATAGAGCCAGATCTTTATGGAGACAGCGCACAGAAATATTAAGTATGCAATACTGACAGCTAACCAAACAGATCATTTTACTTATAGCCATTTTTGCCATAAACTAACTCATGCGGTACCTTTCATGATAGCTTGAAGTGAAGCGACTTCTTCCTGCCACTGTTTTTTCACTTCATCTATGGCTTCCTGCTTGGTGTTCTCAGATACAGTAGCTACGGCCTTAATGTTCTCCATTTCTGCTTGTGATTGTGTTAGCTGTACGTTCAATTGGACAATCTCTTCTTGTGCTACTTGTATGACAGCTTGCTGACGTTTCAGATCCTCTGGAGGAAAGTATTGGGAAATAAAAATAAAAGCTTAACACTTTTAAAAGAAACTTAGGTGGGACAACCATGTGAAATAATGCTATATGATGAATAATGCATTTCCCTACAAAACAGAAGTATTTAATAGGGCTGTGTCATATTAGGAATACCAACATGATTTTACCTTGCTATGTGGTATGTGGAATTTTGATGTTAGATATAAGGAATATGACTTGCTACTGAAGACGTGATAGACAGGCAGTGTTTCTGCTCCTGTAACTATGGAATGGCACTAGATGCATGCACAAGAAGCATTTTTATGTGTGTTATTTGAACATTTCCTGCAGCTAACTCCAGAAGAAACATGACATGTTGGATTTACTTATAATTATATTTCCCAGTTGCATGATTTTTAGGATATAGTTTTTATTTCTAAATTAAAATAAGAAAATCTGGAGAGTCTTTGCAAGTATGTAGTTTTATTATCGCACTACATGTTTCGGACCCAACTGGTCCTTCCTCTGGTGCATGTTATATACCAGAGGAAGGACCAGTTGGGTCCGAAACATGTAGTGCGATTATAAAACTACATACTTGCCAAGACTCTCCAGATTTTCTTGTTATTTTATGTTACCGAGGTGGAGATGGCTACTCCATTTGTCTGTGGAAGAGTCTGACTAACTAAATCAATTGGTGGATCACTGAGGAATAATTTGCAGTTTTTATTTCTAAATTACACTGTTTACACTGCAAACAATTCAATCTACCATGTAAAATTTCATTCCTAACCCAACAAGTGTAGTTTTTTTAATTGTAATATAGGTGTGTAGGCAGCCATCTCAAGTCATTTTGCCTGGCCATGTGCTTTCAGAAAGAATCAGCACTTTAGGATGGAACTGCTTTCAGACAGGCCATTGTTTCTCCTACTCACTGTAACTGAAGGAATCCCGGTGAAACATGGATTTTTACTACTGATTGCTGTTCTCAGATCTATCAGGGAGCTATTATCGGGTTACCTTCCCATTGTTCTGCTGATGGACTGCTGGAGGGGAAGGGAGGGGGTGATATCACTCCAACTTGCAGCGCAGCAGTAAAGAGTGATTAAAGTTTATTAGAACAAGTCACATGACTGAGGGGAACCTGGGAAACTGACAATATGTCTAGCCCCATGTAAGATTTCAAAATTAAATATAAAAAAAAAAATCAGTTTGCTCTTTTGAAAAATGGATTTCAGTCCAGATGTCTGCATGAGCTTATCCCTTTAAATTCATGCACGGCACATGGCATCTCTTGTAATGCCCCTTGATTGCTCATAGAAATTAAGGGGTTGGGAGAGAACAAAACAGCATGATCCCCAATTTAAGAGATTATGTGAGTATAAATGAATTAAGGGGGCTGTAGTTCTTAGGCACTGGGTGTGTCAGAAGTTTCCAGGGGCTATGCTGAGGGTTCATAGCAAGGCACAGGACTATTAAACACATTTTTACATTTTGAGCTGGCCATTTAATGTGTCAGTTTCAATGTATCTATTCGTTGCACGGATACATGGAATGGTTGGAACTAGCACTACACATGTATGGCCAATATGGACTTATCCAAGATTTCAGATCACAAATTAAAAAAAGTGTGGTGAAACAGGTGCAACTACAATTTTGGTCAGATGATAACCACATACACGAATCAGGTAATTGGTCAGTCTGTTTTTTTGCCATCAACCTGATTGGCCAACCAAGCACAGAACATTGCTTTGATCAGTCACAAATGAACCTACCTGTGCAAAAAGGTCTGTGAATTTAAAGGCAACTTATTAAAGTAAACTCAAGTGCAAGTACAAGCACCTTGTAATCCCGGCTCAGGCTTTCATGGACAAGAAACTGCACTATTGTTGCTATACCTTGCTGTAGAGTCCTGCGCTGGTCCATTTTTTGGGACCTGTACCCGACCCGTACCTGCAATCGGCAACCTGCTTGGAACCGATTCTTACCTGCTTGGAACCGCTACCCGACCCTACCCACAAGTACCTTATGTGCAACCCGGACATGCTGACCATCAAGAATCAGGAAGTGCTGTCATTGTAAACTGGAAGTGACGTCATCGGAAGTAGACATGATCAGAAAAGGGGGAGTGAAACAGGAAGTGCTGTCATTGTAAACCGGAAGTGACATCATCGGAAGTAGACACGGCCAGAAAAAAGGAGTAAATATCGCTATTGAGAAGACCCGCGGTCCGACCCGTGACCTGCAGAACCGCGTCTTTACCCATACCCGGAACTTTTACCCGCAACCCACAGGATACCGCAGGTTTTTGCGGGTACCCGACCCACTGCAGGACTATACCTTGCTGATTCTGCACCTGGGTATACTATACTATAATGAGAAGTAATTAAATAAAGAGCATTATTTATTGCATTGCTATTTATAGGTTGTTATTCAATGAATTTATGCAAGACATGCATTCATATATTAAACCTTATACTTCTTTGTTTTAATTATATCAGGGATTAAACCTTTTACCTAACTGGGCCTAATTGACACACACTAATGATAAGTAGTGAACATGACTACCGAATAGGAAAGCCCTAAATTATTACTAATACTAACAAGTGAAATAACTAGATATACAATATTGTGTTGTCAGAAGACCTGCAACAGCAAACAGTATAGTAATCAAACCAATACTTCATACGCAATTAAAAAACACACACCATTTTAATTAGTAAACCACAGAATGCATTAAAAAATAGTCACACAAAGCTATTAAATATGCAAGAACATTACAACCCTTGCAGCCGTACATAATCATCTGCAAAAACCTGTCAGGTCACTTTCCAGGGAAAAAAACCATTTTAGATAAAGGAGATAAAACATTTAAAAGTATAGCATAGATCTCACAAGGCCCAATTCTAAGTGACCTTCATCATTTCATTGAGCTAATGTGTATTCAGCTGTAGATTACCTACATAAATTGCATAAGATACTGGGGGCTAGATTTATTAAGGTTCGAGTTATGTTTTCCACAGAAAAATTTGAGTTTTCAAGGTTATTTTTTCCGTCTCTAAAACATCTTTTGGGGATTTGAATCTTCATTGCTATGGGGTACAATAATTTGTCAGTAGTTAGTTCCCCTTTAAAGTAATGCTGCTCTGAGTACTCTGTCAAAAGAAACACAGCATTTCTTTCCTTCTAATGTGTACACATGGGCTTCTGTATCAGACTTCCTGTTTTCAGCTTAACCCTTTGCCTGCCAAGCACGTACGGCGTACGTGCTGGCAGGCAAATGCTCAGGCTGCCAAGAACGTACATTGTACGTTCTTTGGCAGCTGAGCGCTCTCTCTGCTTCGGCGGCTTTTGCCGCCTCCGCAGAGAGTGGGGAGAGAAGACAGCCCCCTAGGCAACGAGGCTGGGGGGCTGTCAAGTCGGATCTGCGACTCGATTGTCGCAGATCCGACTTCAAAGTAGCAGACGCATCGCATGGAGCGTCTGCTACTACACTCACCTTCTTCCTGCCTGCAGAGCCGCCCACGCACTTCCTGCTGCGCAGCAACTCTGCAGACACGCTGCCAGGACTCCTCCAAAGAAGACAGCGATTCTCCTGCTCCAAAAACGGTAAGTGCACGTTTTTTTTTCACACTTACCTGCACCTACACATACTTACAGTACATTTATGCATTTTAGTAAAGATTGGAATTTTTTTAAATTTTTTTTTTTTAATTTTAGCACACTTGGTCCCTTTTGTACAGTTATTTACACTTATTTACACTTATTTACATGTATTTGCACACTCAGATAACTTATTAGTGCACAAATATGTATACACAAACAGGTGTTTTTTTTTTTTTTACGAATTCATTATACTGTTATCTTTTGTTTTTTTGCCTAAAAACGTGTTATTTTGGCAGCGTGACTATTGGATAATCGATTTCGGCCACTAATTACGCTGTCAGAACAATTATTTTGTTATTTCATTGATTTACGCTATTTTTGTGGTTTTATTGCAATTTTAGCCCTGCATTATTGTTATTGTTATTGTTTGGTGCTTTGGTATAGAAAGATAGATTTTACTTAGTTTGATCCGCCAAAATATGTGCTTTCCAAAAATATATGGGTTTCTGGGGGTCTTTTTACAGTTTGGGGGTCTTACGGCACATAACGTACAGTTAGGGTTCTCTTTTCTGCAGCTTAGTTGGCTAGCGTGAAAATTCATAGGCACGTTTTTCATTTGGGGTCCATACACAACACATACTTTGGTAAATCTATACATATTGGGCATCAAACTATTTATTAGACCTCTGACGTCCATATTTAGAGAGATTTTTCTTTGTACGTAAAACATTGTGTCCGATAAATGCGGCAAACTGCAACATTTTTAGGCGATTTTCAGAAATGTTGTAAAAACCTATATGTTTAGAAAAGCTTTGCAGTTTGGTAGTTTCGTGTAGAAAGACGTCGTTATCTTTGTTGGAATCGGCAGAATGTGTACTTTCCAAAAATGTATGGTTTTGGGGGGTCATTGCTGTTAGGAGGGTCTTGAGGCAAATAATATGAAGTCAAGGGTCTATGTTCACAGAAGGCGAATCGGCAGCGGAGAAAACTCATATTCACTATTTTTATTTGGGGTCCGCACATGCCAGCTGCCTTGGTATATATATGCATATTGGGCATCAAACTGTTCAGTAGACCCTTGGCATCAATATTTATGGTGTTTTACAATTGTATGTAAGAAATTGGGTGAGATAAATGCGGCCAATTGCAATATTTTTAGGCGATTTTCAGAAATGTAAAAACAGTTGCTTTTATCGCCAAATTTAGGAAAGGCTTGCGACTTGGTACTTTGGAGTACAAAGACATGCATACCCAATTTGGATTCGCAGGAATGTGTACTTTCCAAAAATATATGGTTTTATGGGGTGAACGCACTTTTTTCTACCTTTGCCCCCCCCAAAACAATGTAAATGTGTTGATTTTGCAGTACCTGAAATGACAGACCATATGGGGGTCTTTGTTTTGGGGCCCCTATACGCCACGTGCTTGGGTACACCTATACATATTGGGCATCAAACTGTTCAGAGGACCCCAGGCTTTCATATTTGGGGTGATTTGTCTTGATACCTAAAAGTATGTGGGTAATACAATGCTGCAGGGTCGAAATTTTGAAGTCATTTTTGGAAATGTCCCCAAAATCACCAAATTTAGGAATGGTTTGCGGCTTGGTACTTTGGAGTACAAAGACATGCATACCCAATTTAGATCCGTGGGAATGTGTACTTTCCGAAAATATATGGTTTTCTGGGGTGAACTTACTTTTTTCTACATTTGCCCCCCTCAAAACAATGTAAATGTGTTGATTTTGCAGTACCTGAAATGACAGACCATATGGGGTTCTTCGTTTTGGGGCCCCTATACGCCACGTGCTTGGGTACACCTATACATATTGGGCATCAAACTGTTCAGAGGACCCCAGGCTTTCATATTTGGGGTGATTTGTCTTGATACCTAAAAGTATGTGGGTAATACGATGCTGCAGGGTCGAAATTTTGAAGTCATTTTTGGAAATGTCCCCAAAATCACCAAATTTAGGAATGGTTTGCGGCTTGGTACTTTGGAGTACAAAGACATGCATACCCAATTTAGATCCGTGGGAATGTGTACTTTCCGAAAATATATGGTTTTCTGGGGTGAACTTACTTTTTTCTACATTTGCCCCCCTCAAAACAATGTAAATGTGTTGATTTTGCAGTACCTGAAATGACAGACCATATGGGGGTCTTCGTTTTGGGGCCCCTATACGCCACGTGCTTGGGTACACCTATACATATTGGGCATCAAACTGTTCAGAGGACCCCAGGCTTTCATATTTGGGGTGATTTGTCTTGATACCTAAAAGAATGTGGGTAATACGATGCTGCAGGGTCGAAATTTTGAAGTCATTTTTGGAAATGTCCCCAAAATCACCAAATTTAGGAATGGTTTGCGGCTTGGTACTTTGTAGTAGAAAGACATGCATACCCAATTTAGATTCGTGGGAATGTGTACTTTCCGAAAATATATGGTTTTCTGGGGTGAACTTACTTATTTCTACCTTTGCCCCCCCCAAAACGATGTAAATGTGTTGATTTTGCAGTACCTGAAATGACAGAACATACAAGGGGGGGTCTTCATTTTAGGGCCCCTATATGCCACGTGCTTGGGTACACCTATACATATTGGGCATCAAACTGTTCAGAGGACCCTAGGCTTTCATATTTGGGATGATTTCTCTTGATACCTAAAAGTATGTGGGTAATACGATGCTGCAGAGTAGATATTTTGAGGTGATTTTTGGAGATGTCACCTAAATCACCAAATTTAGGAATGATTTGCGGCTTGGTACTTTGGCGTAGAAAGACATGCATACCCAATTTGGATTCGTTGGAATGTGTACTTTCCGAAAATATATGGTTTTCTGGGGTGAACTTACTGTTTTCTACTTTTGCCCCCCCCAAATCGATGTAAATGTGTTGATTTTGCAGTACCTGAAATGACAGACTATATGGGGGTCTTCATTTTAGGGCCCCTATATGCCACATGCTTGGGTACACCTATACATATTGGGCATCAAACTGTTCAGAGGACCCTAGGCTTTCATATTTGGGGTGATTTGTCTTGATACCTAAAAGTATGTGTGTAATACGATGCTGCAGGGTAGATATTTTGAGGTGATTTTTGGAAATGTCACCTAAATCACCAAATTTAGGAATGATTTGCGGCTTGGTACTTTGGCGTAGAAAGACATGCATACCCAATTTGGATTCGTTGGAATGTGTACTTTCCGAAAATATATGGTTTTCTGGGGTGAACTTACTGTTTTCTACTTTTGCCCCCCCCAAATCGATGTAAATGTGTTGATTTTGCAGTACCTGAAATGACAGACTATATGGGGGTCTTCCTTTTGGGGCCCCTGTATGCCACCTGCTTGGGTACACCTATACATATTGGGCATCAAACTGTTCAGAGGACCCTAGGCTTTCATATTTGGGGTGATTTGTCTTGATACCTAAAAGTATGTGGGTAATACGATGCTGCAGGGTAGATATTTTGAGGTGATTTTTGGAAATGTCACCTAAAGCACCAAATTTAGGAATGGTTTGCGGCTTGGTACTTTGGCGTAGAAAGACATGCATACCCAATTTGGATTCGTTGGAATGTGTACTTTCCGAAAATATATGGTTTTCTGGGGTGAACTTACTGTTTTCTACTTTTGCCCCCCCCAAATCGATGTAAATGTGTTGATTTTGCAGTACCTGAAATGACAGACTATATGGGGGTCTTCATTTTAGGGCCCCTATATGCCACATGCTTGGGTACACCTATACATATTGGGCATCAAACTGTTCAGAGGACCCTAGGCTTTCATATTTGGGGTGATTTGTCTTGATACCTAAAAGTATGTGTGTAATACGATGCTGCAGGGTAGATATTTTGAGGTGATTTTTGGAAATGTCACCTAAATCACCAAATTTAGGAATGATTTGCGGCTTGGTACTTTGGCGTAGAAAGACATGCATACCCAATTTGGATTCATTGGAATGTGTACTTTCCGAAAATATATGGTTTTCTGGGGTGAACTTACTGTTTTCTACTTTTGCCCCCCCCAAAATGTGTTGATTTTGCAGTATCTGAAATTACAGAACAAACGGGGGGTGTTCCTTTTGGGGCCTCCTATGCCACGTGCTTGGGTACATCTATTCATATTGGGCATCAAACTGTTCAGTGGACCCAGGATTTTATATTTGGGGTGTTTTACATTGATACCTAATGATGTGTGGGAGATATGTTGCTGTAGAGTGGAAGCTTTGAGGTCATTTTTCAAAAAATTCACCAATTTCTATAAAACACTATAACTTTAGGAAACAATTGCAACTTGGTGGTTTGGAGTACAAAGATATTTCTACCCATTTTTGATTCACCAGAATCTGTTCTTTCTAGTAATGGGTAGTTTTCTTGGGTAAACCTACTGTTAGTGGAATGTTTGGCCTTGAAATCAAAAGTATGCCGTTTGGGGAGTGTTGCTTTGGAAATTTGGTTGTGTACTGCTTGTAGATTTTGAGCTATACAAGTGAGAAATCTCCATAAAACTATATATATTTGGTATTGTCGCGTTCAGGAGACATAGACCTTTCTAAATCAGCTGTGTTCTCGTACGTAAAATGAATGATGTTTCTGATATATGTGATTGTTCTTCGTGCAACATGATTTTTTTCATTTTATTTGACACTTAGAATCCAATATTTTTTTAGAGAAGTAGAATTACACCAAAATTCTTGCATATTGTGAAAGTTCAGGTTGTCCTGAAAAAAACAATATATTGTTTTCCTGGGTTAACTAAAAGACCACCCCAGGAAAGGCCCTTAAAGTGAAAGAGTGCAAAATATCTAAAAACTGCTTGGCAGTAGATGTTCGCATCTAGGACAAAACGGCTGGCAGGGAAAGGGTTAAAGAGGTGGTTCACCTTCACACAACTAGTTGTTTTCAGATAGATCATCAGAAATAACGACTTTTTCCAATGACTTTCCATTATCTATGTGTTACAGTTTTTCTAATATTGAAGTGTAAAGTGTCATTTTCACCTACCCTGTAAATTGTTCTAAATGGATACATTTAGTTGATACATTTCTTATCTTTTTCCCTGCTGAGCAGAATCTCTGGGTTTCATTACAGGCAACTGTTAAAATTGATACAATAGTAACTAATATTCCAGAGATGCTGCTGAGAAATGTATTAACTAAATGTTGCAAAATTGTAACAGTTTAGAGTCTGCGCCTGAATTACTGAGGCTCAAACACCAGAGACACGAACATTCAACTTTAAACTTGGATTTTGGAAAAACAGTAAAAAATAAATAATGGGAAGTAATTGAAAAAAGTCTTTATTTTTGAGGAACAATCTGAAAACAACTGAACTGAAAAAAGTGTTTGGAAGGTGAACAACCCCTTTAAACTTCCTTGCCCCAGGCAGGAGCATGCTCAGTTTGCTCCTTCTCTGCTGTAATCTGAGCCCAGAACTATAAGTGAGCAGATAGAGACTCAGGCAGGAAGTGATGTCACACCAAGCTAATACTGAAGCTGCTATCCTAAACAAACAGAGAGCTTCTAGAGCTATTTACTCAGGTATGGTAAAACATTATACAGAATAAATGTAGCATTCTATCTTGCACTATTGTAGCTAATTTATTGGCAATAAAAAGCCTCTGTACCTTTCATTCTCCTTTAAAGAGAGTTATTGAGGTTATGATGAAGCGAAACAGATATTTTTTATCCAACATTAATAACATTTTGCCTTAGGTGGGTTTCTTTATTTGGCTATTAAGCTGTAATCGAGATTTACATTTCTAAAATAGTGACGATTTTTATTCCAAATTAGTCAATCTTGTGTTTATCTCACAAAGCTAAGTTCTGCCACACTTGGGTGAAATTCTATATATATTTATAACTAAAATTCATATCAGAATAGCCTTAGACACTTTTCGAAACCTACTGTTCATATAACTGCGGGATTCTGAGCCCTTATTGAAAAAAAAAAGAAATTGGCTTAGCAAACCAAACAATTATACTTCTCTTCAAAAAGACTCTTATGAAACTGTATGTAAACTAATAGAAGTATACAATAAAAACATAAAAAATGTACATTGTGTGATATTAGTATATGTTTAAAAAGAGTGTGTGCAATAAACTACAAGTAAGCCCATAATACAAATGATCAAGCAACCAGTATTAATAAGTCACATTACCAGTGCAGAAAACATTAAAAATTAAAATCTTACCTTCCTTTGCCATATACAACTCTTTGAATTTTGCCCTCTTCTGGTTAAATTCCTGCTCAAGTAATTGCTTTGTCCGAAGAAATTCAGCTTTGTCCCTTTCTAGCTCTAGAACACGTTGCTGGAGGGCAGCTGCGTGAAAAAAAACCACAAGACTCAATAACAGAGAAGAATTTCTGAGACAATTTGCAATTTGCTTTTCATTTTTTAATTATTTGTGGTTATTTAGCTTTTTATTCAGCAGCTCTCCAATTTTGGTCTAAATTACCCTAGCAATCATACACTGATTTAAATAAGAGACTAGAATGTGAATAGGAGGGGGCCTGAATAGAAAGATGAGTAATAACAAGTAGCAATAACAATACATTTGTAGATTTACAGAGCATGTTTTTAGATGGGATCACTGACCCCCATTGAAAGCTGGAAAGATTCAAAAGAAAAGACAAGTAATTAAAACACTATCAAAATATAAATAATGACCAACTGAAAAGTTGCTTATAATTCACATACTAAAAATTAACTTAAAGGGGAACCACCCCTCTAAGTAATGCAAGACAACACAGCCTGATATTAGGCTGCCAACTCAGAAGAGTATAGGAAAGAAGATATTTATCAAGTAGATTTAATTCCATTGGGGCTTGTATAGGCCACACTATTGTGATCCAATAGTTGGCTGGGGGTCATATCAGATCAACGCAATTGGCCAAATTGCACAAAGATCTTTTTGTTTAGTGACCTAAACAAATGGATTTCCATGTATGGTTAGTGCACACGCCATACAGAAAAAAATGCCAGTTTGTGGTCTTTCACATCTTCCCTTGTGAATGTGTTGTTTTTGTCCACAGAGTTTGCGCGTTCAGTGAAGGATGGAATCTCATGGACTTTACTTTTGACCCAGGTCTCCTCTAAATATCTAAGCCAACGACTTGATGCAGTTTCCTTAAAAGAATTCATGGCTCTTTTTTCCACTTTTCCATATAAAGGTTAGGTACAATATGAGACACTGGTGAACCCATGGCCACAATCTTGTCTATTAAAAAACATCTTTATGCTTGAAGTGGTGTTAAAACATAGGTCCAATAAACTTGTTACGAGTTCAGCTTTGTTCTCCTGCAGAGGGGGATGCCTTGTTTCAGCCATCATCTCACTGTTCTGAGATGGGTATGGGTATTTGACTTTGGACTATGTTATAATTTGGAATATTTTTGTAGCTAATTTTAAAACTAGATCTAACTTTAGAAATACAATCGAGTACAGAATACAAATGAAACAAATGAAGTACAGATAAGTGGTCTAATACAAATGATCTAATGCAAATAGGTACAACAAAGATACAGGAGGTGAGTGACAACAATCCATGCATCCCCAACCGCTATAGTGTCCAAGATTTCTGAACTTTAAAAGTCCATAGACTGTTCCACAGCTAATTTTATTGTAGAACTGGCCTAGGGAGCATTTAAAGGAACTGTAGCACAAAAAAATGAAAGTGTTTTTAAGTAATGAAAATATCATGTACTGTTGCCTTGCACTGGTAAAACTGGTTGGTTTGCTTCAGAAACACTACTATAGTTCATATAAACAAGCTTTTTGAAAAAAAAAGGCGATATGGCACAGGTTAAATATTGGATAACAGAGAACACGAATATGTTCTACAGAGCTTATCTGCTATCTGCTGTGTAACGTGAGCCTTTTCTCCTTTGAATGGCTGCCCCCATTGCTACAGAGCAGCTTATTTATATAAACAATAGTAGTGTTTCTTAAGCAAATGCAGCAGTTTTACCAGTGCAGGGCAACACTACATTATATTTTTATTTCTTTAAAACAATTTAATTTTCGATGTTACTGTTCCTGAAAGCGCACTGTAGACCTGACCACTGAGGGTATACACATGCAGCACATAGTCTCTTAATTGCTTTACCACTCCTTCATAGGCGTACAGATATCAATGACCAATATCTCCTATCTGTACAAAGCAGTCTCTTATCATTTAGAAAGAATAGAAAGGAAAAAAATAGAAAATATGCACCAATCTTTCACCTTAAAATGGACCTGTCACCCAGACACAAAAATCTCTATAATAAAAGTCATTTTCAAATTAAACATGAAATCTAATTAAGATAATTTAAATCTCAGCTGTCAATCAAATATTGTCTGCCCCTCCTTTTTTACTATGACTAAAGATAAATAAGTTAGGGACCACCATGTGGGGTTTTACCTTGACGTGGTATGGTGGCTTATCAATATTATGATCATAACTTTGTAACAAAAAAACCCTGTTTCAAAATTACATGCACTTGCATATTTACTTGAATCATTTAGACAGGGCTTTAAACTTTTTGAAATTGGCCTTAGGTGTGCATCCACAATCTCCCCTAGTCCTGCCCCTCCTCTATGCCTTAAACATAGAGGTGGGGCAGACAATTGCTTTCACTTTCCATTCATCACTTATTAGATGTCACTGCTCGCCCCACATTCCCCCGTTCTCTTAATTGTGTAGCCAGTGCATGGGGATGGACAACAGGTCCCCCATTCTGGTGCACAAACAAGATTCTGAGATGATACTAGGCTGGCCTTAATAATTGTGCCCACAAAATGGCTCCTGCCTGTTGGCTATAATTATCAATTTCCAGACTAAAGGAAACAAGATTCAAATAATTTATATATAGTGTAATTAAAGTTCATTTTTCTTGACTAATGTGATAAAATAGGATTTAAAATATTTTTTTGGTTGACAGGTCTCCTTTAATGTATGATTTTCAGAATGATCTCCTTCCCAAATAGGGTAGGAATAACTGGTACTGAGGGTGAAATCTACAAAACAAAAAGAACCACTTATCAAATGAGGATTACTAAATCAAATTCAAAGAGATATGTGCAGCCAAGTTTGTGTTTTGCTAAGTACTTTATAAGTAGTAAGAACCTGGTCCTACCGAGATTTTCCACCTTCTATATTTTTCCTAACTGCTTTTCCATCTAGCATGATAGCTGTCGTTTTTGATGAATGAAATCTGACTACACAATAAAATCCATAAACACTAATTATGAACAAAGACCCCAGATCCTATGTTTGTTCTGTAACCCTTGTTTGTTATAAATGAATATGAGATTAGAATATTAGATATTGGTAGATCAATTTCTGCTAGTGGCCATTCAAATTATATATTGCAAGTAAAAGAGGGAGTTAAACATATTTCCAGAGAGGGGTGTCCTGAGCCACTTGAAGTCCCTGGTCAGAAATAGTCAAAAAATTTATATTTCTTCTCCCACTGGAGAATTCAGGCAATGATGTGTGTACTCTTACTCAGTTGTCTTTTGGATAAGCAACTACAAGATGAAATCTGACATTTTCTCTTAACTGGTGTATAATTGAAGCAACCGCCTATATATATATATATATATATATATATATATATATATATATATATATATATATATATATATATATATATATATATATATATATATATACATATACATATATATACATATACACACACACACACACACACACATACATACTGTACTTAAAGGAGAAGGAAGGCTAAAATTAAGTAAGCTTTATTATTAAGATCTATATAAATATACAAGTAAACCCTCAAATGAATCCTCTGTCAAAAGAAACATCACATTTCTTTCCTTACACTGTGTACACATGGACTTCTGTATTAGACTTCCTGTTTTCAGCTTAAACATCCAGGGCACGGCCTTGAGGATGCTCAGTTTGCTCCGCTCTCCCTCCTTCCTCCAGTAATCTGAGCCCAGAGCTATGAGAGAGCAGGGAGAGACTCAGGCAGGAAGTGATGTCACACCAAGCCAATATGGCAGTTGCTATCCTAAACAAACAGAGAACACTTCAAAAGTGTTTCTCGTCACTTGTCCTCTCTAATAAGGGACTTATTTTACCACAGATGATGTCAAATGGCAGGTACTTGAGATGCAGCTGAGAATAAAGCACTGCATCTTCTTCAATCCAGAACTGAACTTTGCTCAAGAAATAAAGAGCAATTACAGTTTTGAAACGTTTCTCTATGGTAGCTTAGGTATCTTAATCTCAGTAGACTGAGGTTGATTAAAGAGAATGTCAGTCCAAAAAATAATGTTTTGCCTAATAAAAGAAATCATAATTCTAAGCAACTCTGCAGTACAGGGAGTCCCCAGATTACAAACATCCGACTTACATACTACTCACACTTATAAACAGTATAGTACTGTGGTTTGCTTGGCCTTTATTACCATTTAGCTTTAAAGGGGTGGTTCACCTTTAAGGTAACTTTTAGTATGTTATAGAACCAATTGCAAATTGTCTCAGAATATCTCAGTGATCTCAACGGTGAATAACCCCTTTAATAAAACAACCACCCAACCCCCTCTGGCATGTGTTGTCTACTGCAGAGAACAGAAATGTAAAGATAAATATGCAGAGAAAGGTAAAAATACTATGTTAAGTCAAACATCTTTCTAAGTTGCATTTAATAAGTAAATATACCCGTTCCAACTTACATACAAATTCAACTTAAGAACAAACCTATAGACCCTATCTCGTAACATGGGGACTGCCTGTAATACATTCATTACAATTTTTCTACGGTTTTTAAGCTATTTGTAAAAGTACTGTCTGCCCTGATGGCACAGACTGCTGATACAATGTAAGACAAGCCAGTTGATTAACAGACTTGTCTTTGCTGGGGAACTAAGAATTTTGCAACATTATTAAAAAGTAACAACAGGAGTTAAGCAAATGCTGTTTTGAAGAATAACTTTAAAAGCGCTGAAACTTTTTAAATGTATATTGGAAAGTTGCTTAGAATTATGCTTTTTTTTATTTTGGGGTTGACTGGCCCTGTAACTATGGTGTAATACGGAATGGCAATTGACATTTTCTTTGTGTTGTTGTAGTTTACAATAACCAAGTCAAAAAAGCACAATGTTTTTCCCTGTTTTGCTTTTTTATTAATATATTTGGCACTTAGGCCAAAGTGTGAATGCACTGCTGTCTTATGACAGGAAGGAAATAATGTCATGTGACTTCAAAGGAATAAGCCTTTCACTACAGTGACAAGGTAGTGATAATTATACAAATTAAAGGAACTGTATGCACTATGCAAGTTTACTTAGCAATTACACCACATGATGCAGAATGCATACACTAGAACACTAAAATACATACACACATACGCAAGTTAGGAAACAGAAGGGGCAAAGAAAAAAAAATTGATCCCCTTAATAATGTGACCTAAACTCACATAGTTGTAAAGGAATCTGAATAATGCTAAAAAAAGGCTCCAATTTGACGGAATCCCAAATCAAATCTAGGATCCAGTGTTTCCTAATTGGCACCCATGCAAATATCACAGAAAATCTAAGTCTTGTCAACAGGATAAACACACTGGAACATACATAAAAATAATTGTGAATGGAGAGCCGTACCAGAGCATCCAGTTACTCATGCACACACAGAAATTAGAAGAGTGTAAGCCTTAAAGGGGTTGTTCACCTTTGATATAACTTATAGTATGTATCAGAGAGTGATATTCTGAGACAATTTGCAATTGGTTTTCATTTTTTATTATTTGTGGTTTTTTGAGTTATTTAGCTTTTTATTCAGCAGCTGTCCAGTTTGCTGTTTCAGCAAACTGTTGCTAGGGTCCAAATTACCCTAGCAACTATTCACCGATTTGAATAACAGACTGAAATATGAATAGGAGAGGAAATGAATAGAAAGAAGAGTAATAAAAGTAGCATTAACAATGCATGTGTAGCCTTACAGAGCATTTGTTTTTAGAAGGGGTCAGTGACCCCCATTTGAAAGCTGGAAAGAGTCAGAAGAAAAATAATTAAAAAACAATATAAAATAAATAATGAAAACCAATTTAAAAGTTGCTTAGAATAGGCCATTCTATAACATACTAAAAGTTAACTTAAGTCTATCATGTGCAGGGTGGACAAGGTAAACATTGGCCCTAGGCTAATATATCTTGGGATGTAACTTGCATGTTACACTGTATAATGTTTTTAACCCCTGTCTGTTATTCTGTTACTGGGTTTTTTTTTTTCTGAATAAAAACCATTTCTGAGCAAAAAAAAAAAAAGTTAACCACCTCTTTAAAACAAACAGCCAGACTACATGGATACACAAAGATAAGAGCATACTCTCTGTGAGTGCAAGCCACAATCACTACCAGATGAAAGACTTCTGGTCACAACATACATACAACAGCACACATATACACAACTCCATGACAATCACTGAATGAATACACTCAGACCAAGGCCACAGTAAGCATTCACTACGGCATAAGAACACCGATGGAACACCTCAGCTGAAAATGAAAACCAGAACTTTATTTCACATTTTTAAAAAGAGACAGCCTACCACACTCACGCACACTAGATAATGAAGAGCCAATGAACCAGTGGGTATGTTTTTGGAGTGTGGAAGAAAACTGGAATAGCAGGAGGAAACCCACACAGGCACAAACTTCTTGCTGATATTATACCCAGGTAGGAATTGAATAGAGGACCCTCGGTAGTGCAAGGCATCAATGCTAACCACTGTGTCACAAGTTTAGTGACACTTTAGCCCAGACATTTTCTAAATATAATCAATTAAAAATTCCGACCCATTTATGAAATAATCAAGATACTCTTCAATATCCCTCTCTTCATTCTGTCTTCATGTAGGAGTTGGGAGTCTGATTTTGATTGACAGTTAAGTCTAATACAGGCTTATTTTGCCTAGAAGATTTCTTAAGAGTGCACTCTTTTAAAATCACCAGAAATCATGTTTCCCTACATCTAGGGCCAAAGTCAGTTATTTAGTTAGAACTGGTTTGTGCTTTAGTTGGTTATTTGAATTAGCTCTAATACATCGGCTATGAAAGGGCCCCCCCCCAAAAAGATATATTGGATCTGTCAATGAATATCTGACACCCAACTGCTGCATGGAGACAAAATGAAGAGAGACAGATGCTGAGAGAGGGATAGTGGAGATAAACTTGATTATTTCAGAAAAGGTACACACTTTTTTAGTTGAAATTTTCATTTTCGCAAGTTTCCCTTTAATGGCTATTCTGTCGCTCAATGTGAGTCGCAAGAGATCGCAGTTTGTCACCCAAAACACAGACAGAGAGAGAGACACACACAGACAACTATCTGTGCAAAAAGCCCCACGGTTTGTGTTGTGTCCCAGTATTGACGCAGCCTTGGCAAATCCTTATTGTGCCTGGATATTCAACCCGAGCCTTTAAATACGTCTGCACCGGAAAGCTGATGGGTCACATGCAGCCAAATCTCCCGGTACATTCGATCAACAGCCTTCCAATTGACATTCCATTCTGTGAGCAGCTCCTGGGGCTCTGCGCTTATAACTCTGTTCATCATCCCGTTATGACTGTCAGGGGGGGCCGCTGCCCTTGTCTCCTTTCAACCCAATGTACTTATTGAAGTTAAACTCACCGTCCGGTCGAACGACATTCCCTGACTCCGCCATCCCAACCCAGGGCCGGTCTCACTCAGTGTCCGAGACAGGAATATACGGAACGCGGCCTCAGCATCATCCAGCACAGCGTCATCCTGACAGCGCGACAAGTCACGTGGTGACGGTACAGGACGTCAAACGCTGAGAGGGCAATGCTAGCTGGTGGCCATGTTGGTTTAAGGCATACACCAATAGTACTTTGGGTGGAAGTATTTTTATATGCTGTGCAATTCTAATTATACATAGAGTCATACGTGCTAGATTTAGTCAAATAATGTTTTAACTAGTCCATAAACGTCCTCATGTACTACCACTGCCAGCAGCAACCATAACGTGTCGTGTTAGTGTCCATAGTAAATTACATACCTCCCAACATTTTGGAAGTAAATAATTCTCCTTATCTAAACTGTTTATTGTGTCTCAAACATGTTACAAAGTATCTTGTTTGTACCTGTTAGCTGTTCTGTGCTCTCTGCTAAAAGCCAATTAAGTTAGAAACTTTGTTTCTTTTTCTGGCTGTTCAGTGCAGAGAAAATAGGGACTTTCCAGTACAAATGAGGGACTGTGGGTTGAGCTGTCAAAAGAGGGACTGTCCCTCCGAAAAAGGGACAGTTTTGAGGTACGGTAAATATTTTATGTGCCACGACCTGCAGTTTTGGTACTGTAATATCATAGGTGAGGGTGTTTTTTCTTGGGTGTCAGAACTTTCTTTTTCTTTCTGTAGTACTATAGTGTAATGTACTTTTAGGCGCTAGGAACAGCTACATTTAACCTCTCATACTTTATATAATGTTCTTTGGTTCCTACTACACAGTACTGTTTATATTGAAGGTGAAGGAAACAAACTAATAGGGAGTGAGATGCCAGTTTGTTGGGCACTGCCAGGGCCAGAACTAGGGGTAGGCAGTAGTGATGTGCGTGACCCGTGGGTTCGGGCCAACCTCAAACTCTTCTTCGAGGGTGTTGGGCAGGTGCGGGTTGAGCTCTTCTCCTGCTCTCCCCGCCCTCCACCGTCAAATGCCAGTTTCCGACTTCTGGGTTCTTCTTTTATAGATGCTGCACCTGCTCACCCAGCCCCTTTTGTGACATCATAGGCAGGTTGGCGCAGGTCTATAAAAGGTAGTCGGGCTCAGGCGGGTGCGGATGGATGGAGGCAGGCCCGGACTGGCAATCTGTGGGTTCTGGCAAATGCCAGAGGGGCTGCTATAAGGTTCCATAGAAAGTCAGTATTTAGTGGGCTGGTGGGGGCTGTTTGGGCCTCTATGTGGGCTGATTGGGCCTCTGTGTACTTGAAATGCCAGGGCCTGTTTTAATTCTCAGTCCGGACCTGGATGGAGGGCAGATGGCGGGCAGGTGCAGGTCAGGCAAATCCATACCCACACAACGCTAGTAGGCAGAGTAGGCACGTGCCTAGGGCACAATGCTGGGGGGCGGCAGAATCATCAATTTACTATCCTGCCTGGGCCAGAATTCCTCTTTAAAAAAACAAACACTGGCTTGGTGGTACTTTTTATACAGATAATTAATCCTCTAAAACGAATGGTGTTTCCCAGTTCAGCAGTCAAAGAAGGCTCTCCTCCACCCTTAAAAGACACTTTTCAAGATCAGATTGCTGTATACCTCAAAGGTAAAAACCATTGAGGGGGAAAAAAACAGACAAATAATATAGTGTAGTACTTATGAGTAAAATGTCCACATATACTCTAAAAGTAGTTCTAAGTGCTAAGTTCACACCCACATTTTTTTGTGATGCATGCTAGCTTTATACATATGCATTCTGTGGAATACAATCCCCTATATACAAAGGGTATTGAAAAGTAGAAATTGCACCCGTGGTGTCTAGTTGTAGGTCCACAAGAGCCCACAATCCGATTTCCTAGTGAGTTTAGCAGGTGATCATACTTACAAGAAGGTAGGTGTCCTGGTTCGCTTATAATCTTCTTGTAAAATGAAGCAACATGTGTGGAAGCATTTAAACAGTTTTAATAAATAGTAAAAATTACACTCACAAACATTTCTTCTTTAAAATCGCTTTAAGAACAATGTAGCGCATCCGTCTGGCATGTCTCGGGTCTCCGGCTGCTGCTTCCACACTCATATTTCACCGCTGACATGTTTCGCGTCTGACTGGAAGAAGCCAGATGGCGAAACATGTCAGCGGTGAAATAGGAGTGAAATAGAAATGTTTGAGGTAGGGTTAATTCCAGTGTTGGGAGCAATGTCCTAACGATCAAGCAAGTTATGTGCTCGGCTAGAAGAGCTTGGAGCCTCTGAGGATTTCATCACGTGGATGCCTCTTCCAGCTTTGTTTGAGCCCCCGGGTGAGTTTGCCTGTGGGAGGGTAGAGAGAGAGGATCCAGAGTGACACCTGTTTGTGAACAGGCTTTGTTGCTGTGCCTGCCAGGTGGGAGCAAATTACCTCTGTCCAGCCAGAGAGGTATTTGGGCAGGTAGCACTATCCGGGGACAATACTGCTCTTTGGGGAAAAGGAACTGAGACTCTTTATCTGCTAAAGGAGTAGTGTGGGACTTTGCCTGGCAGGGAGGTGCCAGGATGAGACTGCAACAGGTTCCCCAGGGTAGTGGGTAATTTATTTTATGTGATTGCATATATGTATATGTAACTATAAATATTTCCTAATGGGTAAACCCACAGGTGTATTCCCGGATCCCATTAGGTGGATGCACTGCCATGAGAGGAAATTTCCAGTACCCTTTCACTTAGCAAAGGGGACTCAGGGCCTGCATTGGTATATGGTAAGAATGTACAACCTTGGCACCAGGGGGGTCGCCAAGAAGGGGTTACAGTACCTTGGAATGTTAGGATACTGTATTCTTTGTTTTATATGTTTCAGGTAGCAGGACCCACTGTATTGTTGTTGGTGTGGCAGCTACCACTACTCCTTATTGTGTAATGCTCTTCTGGTGTTAATAATCTGTTCACCTCAGTGTATAATGTGGTGCCGTGAGTCTATATGCTCTGTAGTTAGGACCTCACAGTCTCGCCTCACTAAACTGTGACAAAACTTTGGGAAATCAGTACCCTGTCCTCACTGTATAATGTACTGTAATTACACTTGCAATGTAATGCATCAGATTGCTGGCTGCCACTTTCTGTGCAAACTAAGAAATATTAATTGATAGGATTTTGTAGCTGAAGGAAGAGTGTATGTACGCATAAATTAACTAATACAAATTCATAAAGTAAGACTTTAAGGTGGTTTTGAAAGATAGAAGTGGCATCTTACGTGGATGTGGTCAACCATCTGCGGTGCTTTGCTTGACATTGCCTCATCATTCTTTCTCACCCATCTAAACTATGTTCTGCTGCCTATGACCCTATTTATCGAATGCTGTCCCTTCTGTCAGTGTCAAGGTGTTCATACGCTGGCTAATAAAAACAGGCAACTAATTGGCCAGTGTATGGGCTGCCGAAAAGTGGCCAGATATCAATCAGGTAGGTTTGAAAATCCATTTAGATGAGAAGTACAGCAGCACGTTATGCAGCCCAGCACAAATTTAGCTGAATCTTACAACCCTAATTTGCTTATGCAAATTTGCAAGACAATTAAGCAATCAACCAAAAAAAAACCCTATCAACTTCAGATCTAAAGTTACTTGGTAAGTAAAGAACATATGTGATAACTAGGATACAGATTCAGATTTGTTTCAGCTGGGGACGCCCTGGAAAAATAGCTTGGTCATACAGTGCATTACTAGTGTGCATATCATGAAATCTAAAAAATATATTCTATAAGAACTATAACTATTGCAAATTGCAAATTTTTAAGTGGTTCTACTTTGCTCAATTTTTCCTATTAACATAAAACAGTTACTGTAGATGCACCTACCCCTCTAGTTTTGACATTTTGGTACATAGCCACTTAAATCCTGTAGTTACTGTGTGCTTTTGTGTACCAGATAAGTGATTAATCTACCAGTTGGTTGTCTAGAAAGAAAACCAGTGAAATATTACTTTGCAATTTTAACTTGAGTTCTAATTGTATATTCACCCCCCCCCCCCTCCCAATTGATTTCTGATTGCAATCATTTAGATATCAAGCCCAATGAGTCTGCTGTGGCCCCCACGTGATCTGTTTCAAGGGTCGAACAGATGCAGCACTTGCATGGCCAGATCAAGCAGTCATCAATTTTGCTCAATTTAACCTGGCTAAAAGAGCACAAACGTGAATTTTAATCCAGAGAACTTTTCATCTGAAAAAAAATGCTATGTCTGAATGATGGGGTACAGATACAGTACTTGGAAGTAGAATTTTGAGTTAGAAGAGAGGGTGTTACTTGACATAATGATGTAGACAGCTTTTATATGTGATGGAACCAATAAAGGCAAAACAGAGATCAGGAGGAATAGTATAATGAGAGGCACACATAGTACGTATATGCAGGTGCCTGTTATATACCTGACTCAACAAGCATGTTTCATTTTAATAATTAATTATCACAAAAGCAACATTATTATTAACATGTATTTTTATTATTAACATGTATTTTTAGAGCACCAACATATAGACATAAATTTACAGCATAAAAGAAAAGAAAGCAAGAGAGTTACAGTTAGAGACAAAGTAGAGGGTAGGAGAGAAGAGTGAGTTGTGGACATAGGTCACTGTTCAAACTTCAAAGCACTATTCAGCCTTAAATGAAATAATACTAGTAACTTGCACAATACACCATTTTAAATTATATAAACATATTCACCTATATTTTTAATACATAATATTTTTCAGCTAGGTCTACGGAAAGCATTTTAGGACATCATCGGAAGAAAACACGCTCCTGCATGCACTCTCCTAACGAAGAAGTATGCAGACTCGTCTCATATTATACTTACTTATCAGAAGAGACTGCAGTCACACCTCCGTGCTGCCCACATTTGCTGTTACAATCGCCCCCCTCGTGGCTCATTCCTCAGCCCTCCCTCCTCGGTCCTCAGCCCTCATTACAAATGATGTCCTAAAATTCTTTCCGTATTGGTCGGTCAAATACCAGCTAGGTTGCAGCCTTAGCTGTACCATGTTTTTTATTTACTGGATGACTGTACTTGGGAATTCTAATGTTATATCTACAGCACCACAGATACAAAACTACGACTTTGAATCGAACTATTCGAACTAAAAATCGTTCGACCATTCGACCATTCGATAGTCTAAGTACTGTCTCTTTAAGAAAAAACTTCGACCCCCTAGTTTGCCATCTATCTAAAAGCTACCGAACTCAATGTTAGCCTATGAGGAAGGTCGCCATAGGCTTGGCTAACTTTTTTTGATCGAAGGATATTCCTTCGATCGTTGGATTAAAATTCTTCGAATCGTTCGATTTGAAGGATTTTATCATTCGATCGGAGGAATAATCCTTCGATCGTTCGATCTCACTATTTGCGCTAAAATCCTTCGACTTCGATATTCGAAGTCAAAGGATTTTAATTCCCAGTCGAATATCGAGGGTTAATTAACCCTCGATATTCGACCCTTTGTGAATCGGCCCCTAACTGTGCAAGTTGGAATCAGGAGTGTTAATTTAGATTTCAAATGGGTAGAAATCCACAACAATGTTAACAAAGCTAAAAAATGTATAAAGGTAGTGATCTCCCTAGGCCGGTTTGGCTGGCAACATTTTTCCTCTGCCGTCCAGTTATTTTCCTATTAAATAACCACATACCTCCCAACATTTTGGAAATAGAAAGAGGGACATAAAGATTTGCCGCACGGAGCACGGCAACATTTTTTTGACCATGCCCATTTTTGTGGCAACACCCCCCTAATTACCATGGTCATTTTACAAAATTTGGCAGGTTATGAAAGTTTGAACACGTCTGTGGTTTTTATGTGTTATAACAGTTTTGGTAATGAAGTTAAATTGCCCTTTATGCTGCAAGTCACAGTTTCCCCAAGAGACCTGCTTATCTTACATATTACAGTTGTTTCTTTGCTTATCCTAAATTGTTACAAAATAATCTAAGTGCACCTACCGCTATTCTGGGCTCTCTGTCAAAAGTCATTTAAGTTTTTGCAACTTTGTATCTTTTTCTAGATGTTCAGTGCAAACAAACTGGACAGTTGGGAGGTATGTAACCATGTTAAAATAGATGGAAGAATGGATGGTGCAAAATGCAGTGAAATACTGCAGCAGACTGCTATAAAACAAAAGATCATCTACACCCCAGCATGTACAGAGTGCAAAGTGTGTTTTTGGACACAATCACTGTGTTTTTTATCCACAATGCAGTGTTTCCCCCCAGCTTATCAGCAGAAAACTGCACCAGCCCGGGGTTATTCCAGCGAGCACCACGGAGCGATCTTCTTCCGGCTTCTTTTTTCTTCAAATTTTTCCGAATTTTTAGTTTAAGTTCAGCTGTTCGTTCTTCTGCGCATGCGCAGCCGCACAAAGGAAAGAGGAAGACGGAAGAGGATCAATCCGTGGTGCTCACTGGTATAACCCCGGGCCAGTGCAGTTTTCTGTTGAAAGGAGCACCGGTCCGGGGTTTCAGGTAAGTCAAAACAATCACTTGGGGTGCCTAACATTTGGCACCCCCAAGTGCACGAAGCCTTTCCTTCTCCTGTAAGTTAGGGGCCGATGCACTAAGGGTCGAATATCGAGGGTTAATTAACCCTCGATATTCGACTAGGAATTAAAATCCTTCGACTTCGAATATCGAAGTCGAAGGACTTAGTGCAGATTTAGTGCAGATAGTTCGATCGAACGATCGAAGGATAATTCCTTCGATCGAACGTCAAAATCCTTCGAATCGAACGATTCGAAGGATTTTAGTCCAACGATCGAAGGAATATCCTTCGATCAAAAAAAGTTAGCCAAGCCTATGGGGACCTTCCCCATAGGCTAACTAGGGGGTCGAAGTTTTTTTTAAAGAGACAGTACTTCGAATATCGAATGGTCGAATAGTCGAACGATTTTTAGTTCGAATCCTTCGATTCGAAGTCGTAGTCGAAGTAGCCCAAAAAAACCTTCGAAATTCGAAGTTTTATACCTTCGAATCCTTCACTCGAAGTTAGTGAATCGGCCCCTTAATGTTTAGTTAATGTGTAGTCATTCCTGCCTTCCGTTCCAAATCGAGTGCTTCTGTGCCTATTGATGCAGGGGAATTGTGTCGCTACCAGCAACTCTGACAAAGCACATATGTAACAAACACCAGAAATGATGGCAGCCTGATTTCCGTGCAAGTGCGTTTGCTTTGCGTTGTATATCAAGGATGTTGTCCTTTTGGAAAAAACTGCTGCATTGTGGGGAAAAAACATGGTGATTGTGTTCTAAATTGCATTTTGCTCATTGCACTTGTGGATGTATATCCTATTGAATCATTTATATGTTAAATAGACTGTATAGTTACTCTACTGTTTTGTAAGAAATAATTTTTTTGTAATCTATGAACCACCAGGAGTCACTAAAGTACTTCCTGTAAAATATTAAGTGCATCAGGGATTGTAGCCATAGGAGCAATATGTAAAGAAATACAGGTATGGGTTCCTGTTATCTAGAATGCTCGGGACCTGGGGTTTTCCGAATACGGGATCTTTCCATAATATTGATCTCTATACAGTAACAGTAACACTAAAAATGAAGGTGTTTTAAAGTGATTAATATAAAATATACTGTTACCTTGCACTGGTAAAATCTGTGTGTTTGTTTCAGGAAGACTACAATAGTTTATATAAACAAGCTGCTATCCTTTGGGGCAGCCATTCAAGCAGGAAAAAAGTAGAAAAGGCACAGGTTACACAGCAGATAACAGAAAAGCCATGTAGAATACAATGGTGTTTTATCTGTTATTTGCATTTTCTAATTTTTCCATCTTGAATGGCTGCCCCCAAGAATACACAGCAGCTTTCATTATATAAATTGTAGTAGTTTTTCTGAACCACACAACTTTTACAAGTGCAGGGTAGCACTACAGCATGGGGCAGATTTATTAAGGTTCAAAAGGTAAATTAGAATTTACATTTTTGAATTTTTTTTGTTCAAAACTCACAAATTTGAATTTTAAACCACCAACTCAAATTTGAAAGTGAGATTTATCACACCTCAACCCTGGAAACAGTTCGGCAGGTAAAGCTGCCGAGTTCATGTACAAGTGAATGCTAGAGGTCTGTTGAATCATTTGAAGGTGTTAATTGCCTTCTTATTCAAGTTCCTATTCAAGTTTTTTTCAGAGGAAAACTTGATTCGAATTAAATTCGAATTTTCTGGTTGTTCATATTCGATAAAATATTAGACGTTCAAGTTTTTTCATAAACAACCTCCCATTCCATTTATGATTTTATTAGAGAAAAAAAAATTCACATAACTTCAAAATTTGACCTTGATAAATCTGCCCCTAAATGTTAATTTCTTTGATACACTGTTGGATGGTGTTACTGTTACTTTATGTCTGCTAAAAAAATCATTGAAACATTAAGGGGTCTATTTATTAAAGGTCGAGTTTTGTTTTCTTTAAAAATTTTAGTTTTTTCACTAATAATGGGTTTCCAGATAATGGATCCCATACTTGTACTACTAGGTGTAATATCAGAGAATATACCTTTGTCAAAACCATCTCTAAAATGTAATGTTACAGAAACATTTAGCAGTTTTCACTCCAGAAATAGGTCAAAAATAAAATACCATTAAACAAAATGTCTATTGTTTAGTCCATTTTATTTGATTTGCAGTTTGGCCTCATGCTTTTATATGGTTATGGAACTCCTCAATGACTTCTAGTATCCTCAGGGGGTGCTTTATTTATTATACTACCCAAGTGAGTCACTAAGCACTGATTATAAATGTTGACATCACTAAGCGATAAGGAAATCATTTACAGTTTATTTGTGGCTCTTGTGTATTATCTTATTATGAATAATATAATTATTATGATTCATATTTAATATCTAAGGGGCTGATTTAGGAACATTCATAGAACATTTGTTTCCTCTGAATCACACTTTTTAGCGCAGATGGACAGATTTTTCATTTTGTTACTTAATCCACGATTTTTTCATAATCTATCAAGTGTAACAACCATAAAATCTATGAGAACAAAAGTACGGCAAGTTAAAACTGTTGAGGTCATGTAGAAGTCAATTCATGTAAAAGTCAATGCAAGTTCCCTTTCTTTTCTAGATCAGTCATTGGTTTGTGTTTTTAAAGGTTTTCAGAGATCAAAATGTTCATTGTCATATACATTTTTTGTTCATTCACAAAAAATTTGGGTTTTCCGAGTTTTTTTGCCTGCTATTTATGTTTGTGCTTTTTGTATTAGGATCTTTTAAGAAATAACAAGGCATTGGTGATTTTAGATAAAAAGAGTTTAATTTTAGTTTCAAAGAGCTCTAATACCACTAAAATTCAAGTGGTTGTTCACCTTGTGGTTTTTGAGTTATTTAGCTTTTTATTCAGCAGCATTCCAGTTTGCAATTTCAGCAATCTGGTTGCTAGGGTCTAAATCACGCTAGCAACAATGCATTGATTTGAATAAGAGACTGGAATATGAATAGGAGAGGCCTGGATAGAAAGATGAGTAATAAAAAGTAGCAATAACTATACATTTGTAGCCTTACAGAGCATTTGTTTTTTAGATGGGGTCAGTGGCCCACATTTGAAAGCTAGAAATAGTGTCAGAAGAAGAAGGCAAATAATTTAAAAACAATTAAAAATAAATAATGCTGACCAATTGAAAAGTAGCTCAGAACTGGCCATTTTGTAACATACTAAAAGATAACTTAAAGGTGAACCACCTCTTTAATAAATAGGCCTTGAGGAGCCTTTCTAGTTGCAAGGAACAGATTTCATTCATCATCATGGTTGAGGTTGAAAAAGTGCTTTAGAATGACACAATAAATGATTTTCAGTGGCGTTGTCACGGGAGAAGTAGGATATACCAAAAGTCAATGTAAGTCTAGTGCTTAACGTGGTCTTCAATATCCAATTAGTAAATGTGAAATGGAAAAAGACTGCAGCTTCTGTTTCTCACGCCCCTCTGTTTGGGCTCCAATATACGAAATAAGCAGTATATGCTACAAGGAAGCACAAAATTGAAAATATAGTGCAGTTTCCAAGTGTATAAATTGAATCACCACACACAGTGAGTGTTGAACCAATATATGAAGTATAAAGTGAAAAATGTGCTTAAAACTCAGTAGGAAAAAATAATAGTAAATCTCCATACACTGATCACGCAGTGAGTCAGCCTACTCGCCAAAATCAGATCAGGCTTATAAACATCCAAAGTCAGGATCTCCCCTTCATATCTTGATCACCCCAATTGCCATAAAAACAGGATAAGAACTGGTATAGTGTAGTATGTTTATTAAAAATGTAAAATAAAGTAGTACAATCTACTTACAAGTGTCCAATAAATCAGCACATTGAGACATGACAGTAAGTTGTAGTTCAATGTGTTTCGTGTAGTTCACACTACACTTCCTCAGGAACAAATATATAGTGAATAAAGTACCCCCTCTTGTAAATTATAAGGGTATTATACAGGTCATGGAACTCCGAGGTCCATTAACTTCTAATATCCTCATATTTTGCAACAGGGGGTACTTTTATCATAATACACAAGTTTCAGTGAGTCATGTGACAGAAATGACATCACTACTCTCAGTTTCTAACTGATGACATCACTAGTCACCATTTATAAGGATATAATTACAAGATATTTGTGGCTTTTGTGTATATATATATGATTGCTGGCTGGGGAGGATTTAGCCTTCAGTGAAAAAACAGCGTTCAACGGACATTGATTACAGGTAATGCTAAAATGCACATAAAATATAAAACAAGTTAGGGACCGCCATTCGGGGTTTACCTTGACGTGGTATGGTGGCTTATCAATTTTATGATCATAACTTTGTAACAAAATAACCCCTGTTTTGGGTACATATGCAATAGCATTTATTATACTTATATATATACTTTAAAGCCTTTAGAGTGCTCCCATAACCCCCCTGTTTTGATATTGTATATTTAGCCAGGAGCTGTGGCATAGCTTCAGTGGTTGTAGCACCCCATACCCCCCTTTAAACTAGTGGTGATCCTATGCTTTTAAAATTGGGTGTTTGTTTTGGGAATATCTCTCCTTTAAAAGCCTGATTGCTGGCTGGGGAGGATTTAGCCTTCAGTGAAAAAAACAGCGTTCAATGGACATTGATTACAGGTAATGCTAAAATGCACATAAATATAAAACAAGTTAGGGACCGCCATTCGGGGTTTACCTTGACGTGGTATGGTGGCTTATCAATTTTATGATCATAACTTTGTAACAAAATAACCCCTGTTTTGGGTACATATGCAATAGCATTTATTATACTTATATATATACTTTAAAGCCTTTAGAGTGCTCCACAACCCCCCTGTTTTGATATTATATATATATATATATATATATATATATATATATATATATATATATATATATATTGCAATAAAAAGATAAGTTACAGTTAAAAGCCTCCAAATCAGTATTTAACCCATTGGGTGCCAGACTGTTTAATCTAAAAATCTAATAGGTTTCTTGTCTGATTTTAAGAAAATATTCCCCTCCCCCTTTTCAAACTATTGGAAATTTGCTCCAGACAATCCAGAGCGATCACTACTGTGATGTTCCCTAAAGTACCTAGTGGCACTATTGTTAATCCTCTCCTCGTAAAGGAATTGTTCAGTATAAAAATAAAAACTAGATAAATATATAGGCTGTGCAAAATAAAAAATGTTTCCAATATAGTTAGCCAAAAATGTAATGTATAAAGACTGGAGTGACTGGATGTGTAACATAATAGCCAGAACACTTCTTCCTGCTTTGCAGCTCTCTTGGTTTCCACTGATTGGTTACCAGGCAATAACCAATCAGTGACTTGAGGGGAGGGGCATGTGGGTCCTAACTGTTTGTTTTTGAATCTGAGCTGAAAGCTGAGGATCAATTGCAAACTCACTGAACAGATATGTCCCATGTGGCCCCCCTTCAAGTCGTTGACTGACTCAGAGTTAGAGAGCTGAAAAGCAGGAAGTAGTATTCTGGCTATTATGTTATACATCCAGTCACTCCAGTCTTTATACATTTCATTTTTGGCTTACTAACTTATTGGAATTTTTTTTATTTTGCACAGCCTATCTATTTACCCAGTTTTTATTTTTAAACTGAACTGTTCCTTTAATTACCTACATGTTCAGCGACTCTTGTGCCAACTGATCTAATGGACAAATGAGAAGTATACTACATTTGTACATTTGTGGGCTGGCAATTAATAAAAGGTTTTGCCTGAGGTAAACCATTGATATTATACTGTTGAGGTAATACATGTTTACATGTGACACATTTTTTATTTGAACATTTATATGTACCCTTAAGGCCAAGGTGTCTATCCAACTTACTAGCCCTATTCCATACTTTGGAAGGTGCATGCAGAGTCCTTAAGGTTTTAGCCTTTTTGAATGTAACTTGCCACCATCAGACCCAATAAGGGGTCCGCTTGTAATATATGCCAATGTTTTTCACTGTTTTTAACTTTATTAGAGGCATCATTATATCTAGTGTAGAACCTGAACTGACCAGATGGGCTTTTCAAACATGGCTTAATTGTTAAAAGCTCATCTCTTTCCCTATTGATATCTTTTCTTTTTCCACCCATCGTGGATTGTAACACTTTTCTTTAAATCTCTGTTCTAAAACCTTACATTCATTAATATAATGTATATGCTTGGAGCAGATCCTTTTTGCTCTAAGGAACTGTCCCTTAGGGATATTCCTAATGCAATTCAAATCATATCCACTAGAGGCGTGAAGGAAGCCATTCTTATCAGTTGGCTTATGAAATAGTTTACTTTCAACTCTATCACCATCAACAACTTGGATACTGCACTATATTTTTACTTTTGCGCTTCCTTGTAGCATATAATACTTGTTTTGTATACTGGAGAAGTACAATAGGTCGTGATGGAGCATGGGCCCAGTGAGTAGTTCAGAGCATGAACCGCCCATGTAGCAAAGGAAGTCAAAAGAAGAATTTCACAAGGGAGATTCTAAGGGTAAATAAAAAGTCAACCTTGCTGGGCATTTTTATGGTGTGTTTGAAAGGCACACGGCTAGTCTGTTTAGTTGAATATTATGAAGTTGTAAGAGGGTGAACCAGTTGGTGTAGCTGATTTGTGTTTAAAAGTGTTTGAATACTGTGTGAATGTATGTGTTACAATTGTTGAGAGTGTTATGTGGTTAACTGGTCACTAGGTGGTGCTCCATGGTAAAAATGTGTAATTCATTCCCCCACCAGTAGAGGGAGCTAGAAGGTATAAAAAGGAGCCACACCCTAGGATTAATGTCTTTAATGGGAGGATGCTGTCGGAGACGGAAGCTCTGCTTTGAAGAAGATCTACAGCAAGAAGGAAAGAAAGGTAAAAGATAGGATATAAGTTTGTAGTTAGCAGGCACTAGGTGTCTGAGGTAGGGAAGTTAGAATGGGTAGTTTCTTGCCCCACCTAGAAGTGTAGTGGAATTAGTTTTCCGTGGACATCCCATGCGTTAGGGACCCAGAGTGTAGGGAAGACACAGGATAGGGTTAAGGAGGCTTAAGGCAAGAAGAAGGACTATTGGTGTATCCTGGTCGGAAAGGGGTGCTGGTCAAGCACCAGATTACTGAGACAGGAAGGCTTGGCGGAATGGTAAAGGGGTGCTAAGGTGCACCGGATTATCAAGCAGAGGAGAAGTCCGGAATGGTAAGAGCAGAGGCGGGCCAGGCAAGCCAGGCGTCCAAGGCAGCCCAGCTGCCAGCTCGCCCCCTCCCTTCCCCGTCACCAACGCTGGTGCGCATGCGCAGTGACGGCACTGATGCGCATGCACAGTGACGGCGCTGATGCGCAGTAACGTTTGGGGCGCATTGCATACGCGAAGTTCCAGGTGAGTCCAGTCTGGGGGTAGGCAGAAGAGGTAGCTGCCCAGCGCCCCCTAATCGTTGCGCCCTAGGCAGCTGCCTCTTCTGCCTACCCCTAGTTCCGGCCCTGGGTAAGAGTTAACCCTCCCCAATCTCTGGGATAGGCCAGTGTGTTTAAAATAAATGACAACATTTTTATTCATGACATCCTGACTCGCCATTGTTCCTGTAAGGGGTTAACAGTTGGAGGTACCCCCTACAAAGTAATTAATATGAAAACCACATTTGACATCACTATAAAGAGGAAAAATTACAGATAGTGATACTTCCTGTTTAAGGCGTTATAAAACTGCATTATAAACAAGGCAATGCAAACATAGTTTACACAGGTTAAGAATAATTTTAAAAAACTGTTTTTTAAAAAAGCAAACAGCAAATATCCATTATTATCACTTGCTGACTAAAACAGTGTGTATATTTTTGCTTGGTTGGTTGGAGAGCGATTGTTTTGTTCTTTTTTTTTTTTTGTTATCCAAGACACAATACAGAATTCTGACCGCGACAGGAAGTTTCAAAAGAGGGCTAGCATTAATCGCTCCCACTGACATTTTATCTTTCACACGAGAACAGATGCGTGTTTATTGGGAACGAGTTGAAGGGTTAGTTACTGGAAAGACAAGGTAAGTTGTGTTTCTTCTGCTGGTGTCTGGGCGATCACAGAGGTGCAAACCTTCTGGTAAAATTAAAATGTTTATATAAAGTACGCATGGATGCACCAAAGATGTATAGCTGAATAGCATATTTTTGCCTCTTTAGAGAATTTATCAGTTAAGTATAAACACCCTTACAGCTGGGGGGCTGGGTCCAGTTCTGATAAGGGCATTATCCAGATTCTTTTTCTAAAGCTGCCCATCGATGTTGAGATTTTTAAAAGATCCGATCCTCATCGTGAGACCACAATCTTCTCGGAACTATCGTACTATCGTACGAATTGACCATCAACTAAAAAAACAATTTGCCAGGAAAACAAAGGGGAGCTGCCTGCTTGTCCCTGCAAACATAAACCAATAAAGATTTTTTGACCTGGCCGATCAATTTCCTGACAGATGTCGGCCGAAAAATCGTAAGATGTACGATCGTTCGCATCCCACTAACCGCATGATAATTTCAAAGGATTGGTCGGACTTCCATAAAATCGGTCGTTCGGCAAGAAGAATCGTCGCGTCTATGGGGAGCTTTAGTCTTTTTGTCTTTGTGTGTGTTTCTGCATGGTGTTCAAGTTTTCTACAACACTCCTACAATCCTGCCACTTTTAATCTAAATTGGCTTTTAATTCAGTTGCCTCTAGTGTGTGCATTTTGTGAGTTGGATAGAGAATTCCATTACGGCAGAAATACTGACATAACTATATATTCTCAGCAAGGTTTAACATAATATGTCAACGCTCTAGTAATAAAGCTTAATAATGATAACTATTCCATGGGTGTTAAAGGTACTGATCTTTAACTATATCTGTAAAACACTGGGTGGCATATCACTACCTTTGTAGTTATTGTTAATACCTTGTAATTGCTGTGTGTTTTGCCAAAGCTTCGTTTGCTGATGAAAAATTGAAGGAGGTAAGATAACAATGCAATGGCAAGGATCTTCATCACCTCCCAGGGATTATTATCATTCGCTGTATACAGTTGACATGTTAAAAAGCAGTTTGCAGACACTGTTCATATCACATCATTCCCTATACCAGTGGAATTTACAATATAATTTTCATATCGCATTCATACTACACACACACACACACACACACACACACACTAGGGTAAATTTCCTGCCAAATAACCTGCCTGTATGTTTTTGGAGTGTGGGAATACTCTGATTAAACCCACATATTGGTAAAACACAAACTTCTGGTCCAGTGAAAGGGTTGACACATAATATGAGCATTTTGTTTTTGCTCCAACTTTTATAATGTGCTAAAACAAGAGCATGAGTGCACACAGGGCTGCAATTAGAAATCACGGGGCCCGTAGAACAACATTTTCGGGGGCCCCACCACAGATTCTGCCCTCTCCACACCACAGTTAAAAGACCACACAGACATCAGTGCTAAAAACGGTAACCCCCCCCACACACACAAGTTATAAAAAGCCACTGATGGTCAGGGCCCCCTTATAAGTTAAAAAAAACTGTGGTGCCAGGGCCCCCCATAAAAGTTTTTTTTAAAAAAAACTGGTGGTCAGGGCACCCGGTACAAGTTAAAAAAAACAATTGGTGACCAAGGCCCCCCTATAAGTTTAAAAAAAACATTGGTGCCAGGTCCCCCCTTAGAAGTTAAAAAAAAACATTGAGGCCCCAGAGAATATTTTTTTAAAAAAACATTGGTGGCAGTGGCAGGGTGCCATAGAGTATTAAAATAATACATTGGTGTCTAGGGGGTTAAAAAAAGAAGAAGAAAAAACACAAATTGGTGTTCAGTAGTTCTGAACTCATGGCTCATGGTTAATCTGGACTTTGGCTCATCAGGAGAGGTGGCACAATGTTTGCGCTGTCAAGGGGGGCCCGGCTATTTTGAAAAGTACAACACCACCAGGCCCCATTAAGCAGAGACGGAACTAAGTGGGGGCGGGCCCTGGTGTGGGCCGTGCAACCGGGCCCCGCCCCCACCCTCTTCCGTGAGGCGCTGCAGCCGCTGCAGTGGGTGCATGACTGCCGGGGGGCCCTGCGGGGGTGCGAGCCCTGGCCCAATTGCACCCCCTGCTCCCCCGGTAGTTACGCCACTGCCATTAAGGCCTGGGCCCAGTACAACAGTACCCCCTGGGTCCTCCTAATGGTGGCCCTGAGTGCACATGCTGGTTGCTAGTGGCCACCCACAGAAGATTAGTGGCATACTGTCTTGAAGTAAAATTCACTTCCAGGTAATGTTGGCAGTTTTATTAAGTTCAGGCTCATCAGATTGATTATATTTAATCTAATAAATTCTGATTTTTAACTGAGATACCCACACGAAGGCCACTAAATCCAGATTTTACAAAAAGTTTCTGTTCCCTTGGGCAAAAAAAGAGTGGCCTGTAATGAAAGGGGTGTTGCTAGTACAGATAAGGGCCTTAACTATATGGATAAAAATATGGCAAAATAATGTCAGTCAGTTGTTCCAGGTATAATTGTTTTTTAACCATTGATAGGAGTATTCATCCATGGACACACCATGGTACAGACAGTACTTCTGGCTTCTGATATTTGCAGGAATTATATTTTTTACTGCGATCATCAGCCTAATCATGATTTGTCTGTGCAGGACACAGTTCTCAAAACGTAAGTTACATATATCTTTATATTTTCATGTTCTTTTTCCTGATTTTCCCTGCCTTGTTTTTGCCTACCTGTTTTAAAGTACTGTATTAACTTGCTTCTGAGGACACATACACAGAAGGGCTATAAAATATAGTTTTCAGATATGCTGTATATGTGTGTGTGTATATATATATATATATAGATATAGATATAGATATAGATATAGATAGATATATATATATATATATATAAAATGTATATACTGTGTATATATATATATGTATATGTGTGTGTGTATATATATATATATATATATATATATATATATATATAGATATAGATATAGATAGATATATATATATATATATATAAATGTATATACTGTGTATATATATATATATATATATATATATATATATATATATATATATATATATATATATATATATGGTATAGAATATTCTGTGCACACATGAGGATTCTCTAGCACTTGTATATTGTAGGTGATATCTGCATTTTGTTATGAAATACAAAGGCAGGGCTATTATACCATATATTAAAGGATTTCAGAGTAAATAATAATCAACAAGATGCTTCATTTAAAAAACATTCCTTAAAGAGGGCATATAATAAAAGGTGCAACGTTTCCTCACATGTAACCCATATCAACTGATGAGTTATGTATGTCATTTGAATTATAGCATCTGCCACTGCTTATACCACGTTCTGTATAGATATTAGTTTTACACTTACATAACACACACACATTTGTTCCTTTGTGGAAAAAAAATCAACACCTTTGATTGAAGTGAAATTTATACTTCACACACTAAAAGATGTAAAAGACACAATGAATATGCCAAGGCTTAACTGCTGTGCAACTACATTTATTTATTTATGCAGATATTTGGGTTTGTGTAATGCACCAACATCATATAAACGTTTCTTAGCACAATCTTTACCATTGTAATTGGTACAGTATTTCGATTTTTCCTATTTCACATTAACATACAGTATACTTTACTGTGAAACAGTGTAAAGAACTATATAGTTACATAGTTAAATCAGGTTGAAAAAAGAAAATCCATCAAGTTCAACCCTTCCAAATGAAAACCCAGCATCCATGCATACACCCCTCCATACTATACTATATTACTGTTTTAACAGTTTTTAAGCATTTCTGTTGTTCTTTTTTGGGCAAGATATTTATAGCAAACAGAAGTCTTGCTCTATGCCATGTATCTCTTTAGAAAATTTGCTTTCTGTCACTATTAATAACAACAGAGAAAAATCAGCAGAAGAAGTTGTCTGCCACTCCTTTCTCTCAGTATTTTTATCACTTACTTTCACATCAACTACCATTCGCCTCAATAGTTAACCCAGTACTGGGTTTGCCTTTTAAAGTAAGATAAGCAGATCATTTGAAATTCCAGGGACACATCTAATAAATGCATGTTGCAGGGCAGCATTGATTGCATTTGAATTAAATTGCAATTGTAGCCCATCTAGATGTGTCCCTGATATTTCAAGTGATCTGGTAACCCTATTTTACAGTGATACCATGTAATTTCCCTCTTTATTATAGGTTTATTTCATATATTTACATGGTTTTAAATGACTGCTAATTACTGGCATTTCTAAGGCTGATGGCACACATGGAGATTAGTAATTAAAGGCCCCTCTGCACCTCAGAGGACTAATCACATACAGTCTGGAGGACCGAATTATACTTCCCAATATGTAAAAAGAAAACCCCCTCTAAATAATGTAGCATTTTATCGAATAAGAAACAGAAACAAAAGAGAGTCTGTCAATTGGTTAAGTTAAAATCTAAAAGTTTATTGTTTTTCTTTTTATTTACAGAGATGTACAAATATTCAGTAATACAAATCATATTATTACTGTTCAAACTTATTGCATACATTTTTACTCGAATGTTGTATACTATACAAAAAATTGTACATAATATTTGTATTGAATTATACTGAATAAGCATCAGAAAACCAATAAAAGGATTTAATGAAAAAAAGAAAACCCCCAGAAAGGTCGAAATAATGGGCATGGCCCAAAAAAATTGCTGCAGACGTGGCCAATGAGCACTCCGGCTAATCTGTTGATGCTTTTCTACTGAAGGGTATCTTCAACTTCAAATTCAATTTTAGTATGATGTTGTCAGTGATATTCTAAGACAATTTGTAACTGGTTTGCATTGCATTTTACGTTTTTGTGGTTTTCAAATAATTTAGTCTTTTGCTCAGCTATCCTCCAGTTTGCAATTCCTTCATCCATCAGGTTTGTAGGGTCCAATCTACACTAGCAGCCAAGCAGTGATGTAAATAAGAGACTAAATTATGAATAGTATCATGAATGAGTATGAATAGTGCACCTGAATAGAAAGATAGGCAATAAAATAGTAACAGTAACAATAAATTGTAGCCTCACAGAGCAATTGTTTTTTGGCTGTCTGACCATTTACAAGCTTAAAAGAAGCAAACGAAGATGACAAATAATTCAAAAATTAGGGGGGGGGGGAAATGGGATTACTAATCGATTAATACAAGATTAGGTTCCTAGTCGTGTAATGTCTTTCTTTAAGAGGTCAGTTATTATTTAAAAGCTCATAAAGGTTTTTATTGTTTTTTAAGGTCTAAGCTTGCGCATTCAGAAGTCCTTTAGACAGAACTCTAGAAATCAAAGACAAGAAGAATCAAGTGAAGTGCCTAAGGAGTAAGTTGATTCATTTTATTTCAGATACTGGAAGCATCAATGGAATAACGTGTGGGAAAGCATCCTTCTTTTCTCTAGACTGCAGATGCCAAACCCCCCCCCCACACACACACACAAATACATATTTCTGCAACATATTGCAGAAGAGCTTCCTTTTAATTTGAACTTTACTTTGCTCTTTTTGTGACCTGTGTAATATTCAATGAACCTGAAATTCCAGAATGGCCTTATGCAGGATTATAACTCTCATACCTATAATGCAAATTTAAGGCTATAAAGTTTACAAATGTGAGTTGTAATCAACAATCTCAGCTGTGCTTTTATGTCTTTTATATCTAGGGTTTGATGGAAGTGGTGCAGATTACTCACGTTCACTAGTTCACAGTACAAACATAACTTTCTTGTTTTCTAATAAATGTGATGCTTCTATTTAATAGGGGTATTGTGTGACTCAGACTGAAAGTGCTCACATTGTTCACCTGATCACAGTCATACAAACTACTGAAGGGGCACCAGCATTGTTTCACTGTATGTAGTACATGTTACAGTGGTCCAGTGGTTTCCCTGTCTCCTGCTCTATTCTGCCTGCCCTATGCTCCCTGTGTGTGCCATACTCTGCCTGCCCCATGCTCCCCATATGTGCCAAACTCTGCCTGGCCTATGCTTCCTGTGTGTGTGATACTCTGCCTGCCCTATGCTCCCATGTGTCCCAAACTCTGCCTGCCATATGCTGCCTCTGTGTGCCATACTCTGCCTGCCCTATGATCCCTGTGTGTGCCATACTCTGCCTGCCCTATGCTCCATGGTTGTGCCATACTCTGCCTGCCCTATGCTCCATGGGTGTGCCATACTCTGCGTGTCATACTCTGCCTGCCCCATGCTCCATTTGTGTGTGTCATACTCTGCCTGCCCTATGCTTCTTGGTTGTGCCATGCTCCCTGTGTGTGCCATACTCTGCCCTCCCTATGCTACCCTAGGTGTGTCATACACTGCCTGCTCTATGATCCTTGGGTGTGCCATACTCTGCTTGTGTGTGCCATACTCTTCCTTCTCTATGCTCCCTGTGTGTGTCCTGCTCTACCTGTGAAACATAAGCCTGGTATTTGTTCAGGGGGTTTGTTAGCATTTAAAAACTATTGTTAGGTGCCCCTAAGGTGTTTAATCATGTGCTGGGGATGCTGTGTTATCCACAGGCGAGGAGGCATATGGATTTAAGGGTTTGTCTTAATATGATTTAACTTTTTTAACATATGAGCGATGAGTGATATCCCTGCACTGAGCACCAACCATTTAGTTGACACGTGACACGTAATCATTTACTTTGTGCAACATCCTGTCACCACTATAAATACCACTGCATGGCTCCCCAAGACGAATTGTTAACCCTCTTCCACAATTTGCATTAAAGGAAATAACTGAATGTTGTGGTAGAACAACACACATGAAGCCATATGTTATCTTGAAATAAACGTTAATATTTCACACTTGAATCTATATGATGGTGACATAGGAAGCACTAAAGACAGTACAATTTTTGGTCCTAAAAGCCTTACCTATTAAGCTGGAGTTTCAAGGCAGGGTTAACTTTTTGTACCGGCTTTTATATTTATTATTACTGAGACGGTTGCTGATTCCCCCAGCTGAGAAGTATTCCACATTGAATAGTATTTTGTACTAACAGTTTTTAGCCAGATGAAAGTTTCTTCTCAGACTAGCATGATGCTTTGAACCAATGGCTGAACGATGAGCTGTATATAAGGAGCAGCACTGAACAGCCAGAAAATGATACAAAGTTTCTAAAACGTAATTGGCTTTTGGCAGAGAGCCCACATGGCAGGTGCACTTAGATACATTTGTAACAATTTAAGATAAGCAAAGAAATAATTGTAACTATTTTAGATAAGCAGGTTTCTTGGGGAAACTGTGACTTGCAGCTTAAAGGGCAATTCACCTTCATTTGCAAAACTGTAATAACACATAAAACATTGCCCTAAAACCCACAGAAATGTGTTCAAACTTTCCATAACCTGCCAAATTTTGTAAAAGTGACATGGTAATTAGGGGATGTGTCCATAAAATGGGCGTGGTCCCATTTTTTTCCACTCTATGCACAGCAAATCTTGTTGTCTCTCTTTCTTTTTTCAAAATGTTGGGAGGTATACAGTCTATCTCACCACTCCTAAGAGGGACCTGATGCAGTCCAAAGTGAAAGAGTCATGTACTCCCTTTCTTCCAACAAGAACAAGAACAACACCACCCCATGGGGTATGGGAACACAACCCTAAGTTACAGCTACCGAAGGAGAGTTAACCCCTTGAGTTCCCTGCATAAGCATATTTAAATTGAAGTGCCATTGTTCAACTCTCCTAATTATTTTAGTTGCCTTTCTCTGAATGTTGTCTTTTGTTCTTTAATGTTCTTTTGGGAACTTCAGTTCACAATATCACAGTGGACTCAAACCCTTTTTGGTGCTTTATAGAGAGGCCACAATATACTTTTTTCCCCTTTCTTCTGAAATCCAACTGTTTTTGCTTATCTGCTTATTCTACAGATGATGCTGTCTTTATTGTTGTTAGTGAATGGCTCGGCAAGCAATATGGCAGTTTACTCTATAAATGTACCCTTTTTTCTCAAAGCAAATATTATTCAACAGAGAAAGACTATTCTCTCTTCTGTCCTGCTGTTTGCATGTTGTCCTTTTTGAAAAATTAATGAGGGTAAACTCTATTTGTAGACAGGATATATTTATCCTTAAAATAAGCCTGGTTTGTAATATGCCTAAGAGAAACATAACAGAGTAAGACAGAATGAAACATAAAAAATAAGCGAGATGACACACCAGGAGATCAGCTGCCCGTGATAAATCACCTTGGGCAACTTCAAAAAAACAAAGTGCTGCATATTTTTTACCACTTTATCGTTGGTGGGAAAACATTTACAGGATATTAGTTGCCTGCAAAAGATTAGATTTTTCATGGGTTCACAATCATGCAAAATCCTAAAAATAGATAAATGATCTGGATTATGTGAGCATGGCTGTGTGGCTAAAATGTTACCTGGTTGTGTAGATGGCAATGCAAAAGAAATTACCTGAAAATGTGTTCCTCAAGTTCTAGCTCTGCTCTGCATGCTTGAAGAGAAGTCTGAAGATGCAAACAGAGCCGGACTTACATAGCAGGCACCTCTAGGCCCGCTGTTGTTCATCGCCCCCGTTGTGGGCCTTGCTGGCCTCTCCACAAATCCAGGCCTGGGTGCAAATAAAAATGTAGGCTCAAAAAGCACAAATAAGTTTAAGCTAACTTCCAACATTTGATGATTCTAATTGTAGTCACTGGTATACAAAAGTACATTTTAGCAGATAGATCTCAACTACTCTGTCTGCGATCTACTAGCTGGAATGTAGTTGTAATATTAGACAAGAGGGGGAGGTCAATAGCAGGGATCCCCAACCCTAACACTTTTTTTAACTGTGAGCTATATTCTCATATTCAGATGTAAAAAGAGTTGAGGTGCAACACAACGCATCACAAATGTTCCTGGGAGGTGCAAAAAAAGTACAGTTTTTCACTATTCATAGAAAAAAATAACCTGTATATTAGGCTGCATCAGACTGAATGAGGGTATAATAATGATTTGTTACTAGTATCACTTTAATAATCTCATTTCTTTTCAGAAACAGCATTTATATTCCATCATCAATGATAAGAGAAGCTAATCTTGACTTGAGTAAGTATTTTATGACAGCGACATGTCCATCCAGTTCAGAACTGCATTGGCCAGCATTTCAATGCATCCAAAAATATACAACCCTCTAGTAATCTGGTAGTCTCTAACAGGACGGTAACTTTTGAAAGACTTGGTAAAAAAACAAGCTTCCATTAAACATAACCTACCTCTTTTACTAAATAAAACAAAATTGTTTAATAAACAAAATATAAAAAGCATTCAACAAACAGTCCTTATCTATCCTAATAAACAAACTGTGGACGTAATAAAACCAGTTCATATTAATAATGTGGTTCAACATTCCAAAATATTTCTATAGCCAAGATAAACTTTAATTAGTGAGTTAGAAAAGGGTATTTATCTACTGACAGACTGGTCTGATATTCTGACACAATTTGACTCTGGTACCCCATCAACCTTAGAATGCCTTTCCTAGTGCTTCATGTATGTAGAAAGCTCTGTGGTGTACCCTTCTGCCACCCACCTAGAACAAAAATACATGATTAAAACAGCCAGCCAGGTTAGATTTCCTTCCTTGGTAAATGTTGTTTCTTTTTTCCCCTCAAACTCTACAAAAACTGCTTTTCTCCAAGTGTTTTTTTGTGCTCGGTTGCTTTGCAGCTAATCATTGCTGTGGGGTCCCTAGAAATTACATTATGTTGCACATAGTACCCAGGCACCTTCCTATCCAGCATCCCATTCTAAAACTAAGGGTATTAAAAGGCCAGTAACACCAAAAAGTTAAACTATTTTCTATTATGTTTAAAGTGTGTTTTCTGCTATATTTTGGAACATTGCTGGTGGGATTTGTTTCCATTCAGCTACAACATACAAGGGAATTAGTGAGGTTGGGCACACATGTTGGGCCTGGCTTACAGTTGGTGTCTCACTTCATCCACACATGTTCACCTGGGCTGACATCAGGGCTTTGTGCATATTCTTTACCATACATAATAGCAACCCCATTCTGTACACACCTTGCTTTGTGAATGGGGGCATTATTGTGCTGAAACAAAAGGTTCTTCCCCAGACCTCTGCTACAAAGCAGTACACTTTATTGTCAATAAAATCATAGTTCACTGTAATGTAACGTTTTGCTTTTCCAGAACAAGGGCCACAACCCAACAAACAGACCCAGAACAATATTCCTTCTCCACTGGACTTTATGTTTGTTACACATTCCTAAAGAAGTGTTCTGTAGCATCTACCAAATACAAACTTATTCATTTGATTTCAAGATGGTTTCCTCTCTCCAGAGTCCAATGGTAGTGGTCTATGGTTATGTTTCCCACTGTTGCTAACTTTAGTACAACTAAAAGTATTAATGCTGCTAAGTTGCACAAACCTGTTTAAAAACCTGATGGATGAATGGGCTAAGCAATTTTTTACATGATTGCAGTGTACAACATGCACTCTAGTTTTGCAACATGGCATGCACTTCTTTTGCACCCTTTCCTCCTTTGGTTGCTCTTGGCCATGGGTGCCAGCTGCTGTCCTTCTGCTCTGACATGTTCTGACATATTTATATGCCCTGAAACATGGGGGGACCTGTGGGTTTACTTAAACAGAATAGATAATCTGATATATATAATGTGTATTTAATAGGTCATTAAAGGAAAGTGTTTTAAAGTAATGAAAAGATCACATAGTGTTGCCCTGCACTGGTAAAACTGGTGTGTTTGCTTCAGAAACATTACTATAGTTCATACAAACAAGCTGCTGTGTAGCAATGGCGGAAATTGAAAAAAGGCTATAAGGCACAGGTTAAATAGTAGATAACAGATAACATTGTGTTCTTCAGAGCTTATCTGCTGTGTAATTTAAGCCTTTTCTCATTTGAATGGCTGCCCCCCATTGCTACACAGCAGCTTATTTATATAAACAATAGTCGTGTTTCTGAAGCAAACACAGCAGTTTTACCAGTGCAGGGCAACACTGCATTATATTTACACTTTCATTTTTTGATGTTTCTGTTCCTTTAAGACAAATTCAAACTTAGAAGGTGAGTAAAACCTTTCCAAAGATGATAAATAATAAAGAGTTTAATCTGCATTTTATACAAAACCTCCTATGAAGGTATATTTTAGATGGTTTTCATTGTAGTTTGAGACACCTTAGATAACATTAACTAATTAACTAACTAATTAATTAATTAACATTAACTAATTACAAAATTTTAAGCTGTCCGTGAGAAAATTTACATCACGTTTAAATTTCATGGAAGAGTCTCAGTGCTAAGGAAGGAACTCAGTGGTTAAGTCACTGGAGTCTGACTCATTGTGGGTTTTATGTTCTCTTGGTGAACAGTGTGAAATCACTTTTATTACAAAAGATACATGTAATCCTAAATAAAGCACATTGTCCTAAATGGCTCTCAGATCTATAGAAAACTTCTAGGAGGCAAAACAAGCCTATTGGGTTTATTTAATGTTTAAATGATTTTCTAGTGAACTTAAGGTATGAAGATCCAAATTATAGGAAGATCCTTTATGCGGAAAACCCAAGGTCTCGAGCATTCTGGATAACAGATTCCATGCCTGTGTTATCAACAAGACCCAGTTACTAAGAAATTCAGATTTTATTTATTTTGAATGATTTTTCAAATGTGAACTCAAAAATCTTAAATATGCATGTTTTTACTAAAAAAAACTTGAACGCCAAAATCTACATCTTGTTAGAACAACTTTAAAAATCAGTAAAAATCACATATCTTTTAGTTTTCAATTAGTTTGTCAAATTTTAAATTGATCTTGAAAACTTGTATTGACTTCTGTATGAATTTACCAGATTTTAGTTATTTATTTACAGGGATTCTATCATGATTTTTATGGTGTCGTTTTTATTACTAAATTACACTGTGTACACTGCAAATAATTCACTCTACCATTTCAAATGTTATTCTTAAATCTATACATTTGTTTTAGTTGTAATAGTGGTGTGTAGGCAGCCATTTTGCCTGGTCATGTGCTTTCAGAAAGAGCCAGCACTCCATGATGGAACTGCTTTTATTTAAGCTATAGTTTCTCCTCCTGGAAAGTCGCAACTTGGGTTAGCCTTGGATTTTTACTATTGAGTGCTGTTCTCATATCTACTTCTAGTGGTAGGGACATGGGAGCATTTTTAGCAATACAGGTGTCAGGGAGCTGTTATCTGGTTACCTTCCCATTGTTCTGCTTATGGGCTGCTGGGGAGAAATGAAGGGGGGTGACATTACTCCAACTTAGGGGGCAGATTTATTAAAGGGCAAAGTGACTAACGCTGGTGCCGATTCGCCAGGGTTACCGCTTTCAGGCACTAGTAAAAATGACAGAAGCTAGAGGTCATTCACACTCTATCACCAGGCGAATTTTCACTCTGCGAATGAACATTACTCCGCAAATTCACTAAGATGCGAATTTTACTGAACGTTACCGCTTTAGCCAGACTTCGCAAGCTCAGACCAAGCAAAGTGCACTGGCGTGCATAGATCTTCAATCTTCTGTTACTTACATCATATTTTTAGTAGAAAAAGTTTCTAAGTCCCAAAAAACACTGGTGTCTTTTCCTTTTTTCAGAGTGATAGCCTGCAAAAGTCCTTAATTTTTTTTTTTGGGTAACCGGGTTACCCAATACATTTTCTAACATATGAAACATAAACTATACAGTGAGCTCAAGTGTAGGGCATTTTAACAACTCTATTTTCTTTATTAAGGTTCCCTGTACTTGTGCAATGTAATATATTTACTGCAACATATACGTCCATTCAACTTTATTATTTCTGGCAGTATGCAAACAGAGTGAAGACCTCTGACAAACGGTTGGGCAGTTAGTGCAAGGAAGCTTCTATCTGGAAAACCTCTGTTCTGTGGTGTTGCACCAATACTTGATGGCTGCAGATGCTGTCTGGTTAGGAATCTCTTGTTCTACAAAACACCCATTAAAAAAACAAGTGCTTAGGACAGCATCATCTTTTACTTTTCTCTATGTAAACTCTGTGGACCTGCCTGAAGAACCTTTTGTTTTGGGTGCCATATCATTAGTGTAACGTTCACAACTAGGAACTGTTGTGACCGAGGATAGCCACTCCAAGGGGAGTGGATATGGTGGACGCCCAGGGGTGTAGCCATAGGTAATAGTAGGCAAAAACATGATGGTGATGAAGTTATAGCAGGTTTATTGCAGACGGAACACAGAAACACAAAAGGCAGGAACAAGCAGAATGGCTGATCGAGGAATCCACATGGTGAGGGAAAAAAGGGGAACACAGGAACAAAAGTACTCACTCAGGAAACAAGGTAACAAGGTTTTCAGGAACAAGACAAACAAGGTTTTCAAGGTTCAGGTTCAGATTCAGGTTCAGGTTCAGATTCAGGTTCAGATTCAGATTCAGATTCAGATTCAGATTCAGATTCAGATTCAGATTCAGATTCAGATTCAGATTCAGATTCAGATTCAAAATAGCAGGTCAGGAACAAACAGGATACAATCAATGACTCAGCACTGAGCAAAGCTCAGGGCGGGGTTTATAAAGGGAAGGTGATTAGGAAATGGGAAACACATGAGGGTAAACGAGGTGGGTGGAAAACGGACTGTGAATGGCAGATAACAGAAAACAATACACTCAATAGTTCAGAATCAGCCCTGAGAGCCCCCAGTGGCTCATCAGGTAAGTGCTGCAAATAAGCAGAACAGCACTATCAGAGTTCAAGTCCCGGGCTGATCCTGACATTACCCCCCCCTTGAGGATCGACCTCCGGGCGATCCCAGGATCAAATGGTCCCCCATCCATTTTAGTCCAAACCCTGGGGAAATGGGCCGAAGCCTCGCCAGAAACGAGAACAGGAGCTTCTTGAGGATTGGAAAACAAAACAAAGAAATTGCTGGGGTCAGGAGCCAGAACAGGAACATTGGCAGAATTAGGAGCCAAGATATCACAGCCAGAGTCGGAAACCAGGACATGAAGACAGACAAAATCAATACAGGCACCCATTACAGGTGGCGGACCAGGAGCTTGGACACCCATCACGGGTGGCAGACCAGGAGTTTGGACACCCATCACGGGTGGCGGATCAGGAATACAGGCACCCATCACGGGTGGCGGATCAGGAGTTCGGACACCCATCACGGGTGGCGGATCAGGAGCACGGGCACCCATCACAGGTGGCGGACCAAGAGCACGGGCACCCATCACAGGTGGCGGACCAGGAGCACGGGCACCCATCACGGGTGGCGGACCAAGAGCACAGGCACCCATCACAGGTGGCGGACCAGGAGCACAGGCACCCATCACAGGTGGCGGACCAGGAGCACAGGCACCCATCACAGGTGGCGGACCAGGAGCACAGGCACCCATCACAGGTGGCGGACCAGGAGCACAGGCACCCATCACAGGTGGCGGACCAGGAGCACAGGCACCCATCACAGGTGGCGGACCAGGAGCACAGGCACCCATCACAGGTGGCGGACCAGGAGCACAGGCACCCGTTAGAAATAGGAAGAGGCAAGCCAGGACAGCAATACCAACACCTACAGCAATAGACCTGATAGAGACAGGATTAACCGCCCTACCAGGTCCAGTAGCAGGGAAAGTGGCACTATCCAGGGCAGGCAGGTCCTCAGGCCCGGAGGCCAGGGCAGGCAGGTCCTCAGGCCCGGAGGCCAGGGCAAACAGGTCCTCAGGCCCGGAGGCCAGGGCAAACAGGTCCTCAGGCCCGGAGGCCAGGGCAAACAGGTCCTCAGGCCCGGAGGCCAGGGCAAACAGGTCCTCAGGCCCGGAGGCCAGGGCAAACAGGTCCTCAGGCCCGGAGGCCAGGGCAAACAGGTCCTCAGGCCCGGAGGCCAGGGCAAACAGGTCCTCAGGCCCGGAGGCCAGGGCAAACAGGTCCTCAGGCCCGGAGGCCAGGGCAAACAGGTCCTCAGGCCCGGAGGCCAGGGCAAACAGGTCCTCAGGCCCGGAGGCCAGGGCAAACAGGTCCTCAGGCCCGGAGGCCAGGGCAAACAGGTCCTCAGGCCCGGAGGCCAGGGCAAACAGGTCCTCAGGCCCGGAGGCCAGGGCAAACAGGTCCTCAGGCCCGGAGGCCAGGGCAAACAGGTCCTCAGGCCCGGAGGCCAGGGCAAACCGTACAGAAACTGGCTCGGGAAGAAGCAGTCTTCTGCGAGCTGACACGGGAACGGAGTCTGGCTGGGCTGCTGGCACGGAGACTGGAACCGTCTGGGCTGCAGGCACGGAGACTGGAACCGTCTGGGCTGCAGGCACGGAGACTGGAACCGTCTGGGCTGCAGGCACGGAGACTGGAACCGTCTGGGCTGCAGGCACGGAGGCTGGAACCGTCTGGGCTGCAGGCACGGAGGCTGGAACCGTCTGGGCTGCAGGCACGGAGGCTGGAACCGTCTGGGCTGCAGGCACGGAGGCTGGAACCGGCTGGGCTGCAGGCACGGAGGCTGGAACCGGCTGGGCTGCAGGCACGGAGGCTGGAACCGGCTGGGCTGCAGGCAGCTTTCGGGGAGCCGGCCCAGGCAGCTTTCGGGGAGCCGGCACAGGCAGCTTTCGGGGAGCCGGCACAGGCAGCTTTCGGGGAGCCGGCACAGGCAGCTTTCGGGGAGCCGGCACAGGAGCAAGGACTGGCTGGGAAGCCGGCACAGGAGCAAGGACTGGCTGGGAAGCCGGCACAGGAGCAAGGACTGGCTGGGAAGCCGGCACAGGAGCAAGGACTGGCTGGGAAGCCGCACAGGGCACAGGAGCGCAAGCAGGACTGGCTGGGAAGCCGGCACAGGAGCAAGGACTGGCTGGGAAGCCGGCACAGGAGCAAGGACTGGCTGGGAAGCCGGCACAGGAGCAAGGACTGGCTGGGAAGCCGGCACAGGAGCAAGGACTGGCTGGGAAGCCGGCACAGGAGCAAGGACTGGCTGGGAAGCCGCACAGGAGCAAGGACTGCTGGGAAGCCGGCACAGGAGCAAGGACTGGCTGGGAAGCCGGCACAGGAGCAAGGACTGGCTGGGAAGCCGGCACAGGAGCAAGGACTGGCTGGGAAGCCGGCACAGGAGCAAGGACTGGCTGGAAGCCGGCACAGGAGCAAGGACTGGCTGGGAAGCCGGCACAGGAGCAAGGACTGGCTGGGAAGCCGGCACAGGAGCAAGGACTGGCTGGGAAGCCGGCACAGGAGCGAGGAACTGGCTGGGAAGCCGGCACAGGAGCGAGGACTGGCTGGGAAGCCGGCACAGGAGAGAGGACTGACTGGAGAGCCGGCACCAAAGCTGGAGACTGGAGAGCCGGCACCAAAGCTGGAGACTGGAGAGCCGGCACCAAAGCTGGAGACTGGAGAGCCGGCACCAAAGCTGGAGACTGGAGAGCCGGCACCAAAGCTGGAGACTGGAGAGCCGGCACCAAAGCTGGAGACTGGAGAGCCGGCACCAAAGCTGGAGACTGGAGAGCCGGCACCAAAGCTGGAGACTGGAGAGCCGGCACCAAAGCTGGAGACTGGAGAGCCGGCACCAAAGCTGGAGGCTGGCGAGCCGGCACAGGAGCAGGTGACTGAAGAGCCGGCACACGAGCTGGAGACTGGAGAGGGTGCTGGGAAACTGTAGAAAAACTAATAAACTGGGGTTCAGGTCTGAGAGAAAAAGAGGGTGACCTGGGTTTGGCAGCTGCCACAGGAGCAGAAGGTTGTGGAGGAGACAAGGGCCCAAAAACTGGAAGTGGCCGATCTGACACAGGCCAGATAGCGGTTTGTAGTTCATCTTCATCCGAGTCTAGATCCTCCCAGTCCTCATCGAAGGCTGAATCCTCCCACTCATCATCGGAGACAAAATCCTGCCAGACATCATCAGTGAAATGGATGGCGTCTTCTGCCTTACCCTCTCCATCCCAAGGGAGTTGCAGTTTAACAACAGAGTCAGAAGGCATGGAGGGCTTTCCCAAAGGCTTCCTGTAGTTGGGCTGAGTCATTCTGTAACGTTCACAACTAGGAACTGTTGTGACCGAGGATAGCCACTCCAAGGGGAGTGGATATGGTGGACGCCCAGGGGTGTAGCCATAGGTAATAGTAGGCAAAAACATGATGGTGATGAAGTTATAGCAGGTTTATTGCAGACGGAACACAGAAACACAAAAGGCAGGAACAAGCAGAATGGCTGATCGAGGAATCCACATGGTGAGGGAAAAAAGGGGAACACAGGAACAAAAGTACTCACTCAGGAAACAAGGTAACAAGGTTTTCAGGAACAAGACAAACAAGGTTTTCAAGGTTCAGGTTCAGATTCAGGTTCAGGTTCAGATTCAGGTTCAGATTCAGATTCAGATTCAGATTCAGATTCAGATTCAGATTCAGATTCAGATTCAGATTCAGATTCAGATTCAGATTCAGATTCAGATTCAGATTCAGATTCAAAATAGCAGGTCAGGAACAAACAGGATACAATCAATGACTCAGCACTGAGCAAAGCTCAGGGCGGGGTTTATAAAGGGAAGGTGATTAGGAAATGGGAAACACATGAGGGTAAACGAGGTGGGTGGAAAACGGACTGTGAATGGCAGATAACAGAAAACAATACACTCAATAGTTCAGAATCAGCCCTGAGAGCCCCCAGTGGCTCATCAGGTAAGTGCTGCAAATAAGCAGAACAGCACTATCAGAGTTCAAGTCCCGGGCTGATCCTGACAATTAGTTATACTATAGAAGATTAACAACAACTAAAATGTACACACAAAGAATTGCTTATAGGTTACACACACACACATTTTATTTACTTTTGCTGGAAAAAATACCAGCCTTTCTATGTCTGCTATCTTTACTTCCTATAAACAGCACTGGCATCAGGTAAAAATGGTTTTCCTTTATAGATTAAAAGATTTGGTTGGGTATTTGTAACCTTCATTCTGTTCTTAGGGCTGCATTCACATGGACAAGACCTGCAGCAGAACACGTTTCCAGTATATGCAGTAGCACAGAAAAAGAATAAACAGTTACAGTATGAAAATGCAGGTGATATTAACTGAAAAATAAATGCAGCAAGTCAATCATGATCTATACATTTTAGTCACATATTACTGCTTCAGGGAAGCAAGACCTGCAGATTTTCTGCAAAGCTGTGTTTTTTTGTTCTGTATTCTAAACAAGAGAAGAAATGTCCTATGTCAGTCTTTTCGGGGCTGCCATCATGATGGTACAGGAGGTACAGCATTTAGGGGCCCCATGGGAGGGGGTGAAGATAAATTCATGGTGGCAGGACTTATGGGGAGTAGCTTTGGGTCGAACGTAGATGGTGTTTTGGCATAATTGGACAGTGCCCAGGAGTATGACCCTACATGTAAAGGGCTTTTTTACCCCTATATTGGGGCCCTGTTTTACTTGTTGGCAAGTCCCACTTCCCAGGGAAGGTCCCATGATTACTTATGGCAGCGCTAAGTGAAATGAAGAGCTAAAGTATATATGAGTGAAAGTAGTGGCATAAAATAAATGGATTAGACTCCAGAGCTGTAGGGGGCCCTGAGGGATATGTGGTCCGGTACTATTCTGTTACGCCACTCTTAAGATCACTAATATATGTGGTCTACTATCTTTACCATCTTTGGGTCAATTACACAGCCGTGCATACGTTTTGCATTGGTCTCCTACTTAAGCATTTTCAATAAACTTCATCAGAATAGAATCATCTAGGCTCTTTAAAACACTACTCTTTTTAGGCCTGCACAAAATGCTTCTGAGACAATAAGTGAGGCAGAATCCTTTTGTATAAATACATCAGCATGAACTTGACTGTGTAGGTATGGAAAAATGGCACAGTGACCCTCAGAGTCCCACCGCATTTAATGGCACATTAACCCTGAGCATTTAACATTATTTCAGACATGTTTTCTGACATGTGCCCCTAGAAATGTGACAGAACCTAACCATAAAACTGCTTGTGTCATTTAAATAACAGGCTGCTGAATAGTGTAAAACAGTTCATATATGTAATTAGTTCATAAATAAGACAAAGCAGCTGAATGGAGAATACCGCATTTTCTGTCATATCTCTTTATGATTAATTCTGACTGGAGGACCTCTGTGCTATGGTATAAATATGTAGAATCAGCTGTGTGTCGGCACTCCAACTTGGATAAATTGGGTGCAGGATCAAAAATTAAGTGTACATTGGTAGAAGGTAGAAGGTAGAAGGATTGGCACTCCGTATCATGAAAAAAAATGTATGTTTATTCTCAATCACTGTGCATTTCAGCGTTTCAATCCCTATCAAGGATGCTTCTACCTGGGGTGGGTGGGGAGTATGGGTAGGGTTTTTAGTCCTCATTTTACTCAAAGCTGTTCCGTATGTTGTAGTCACATAACAGACTGTGAATCAGGTTTGCATGTACTATTGGCATAGCTTCTTTCAGTATAATTCTTCCTATTTACTGGCTTTTTGTTGATTACAGAATTTGAATTTGAGCCTGAGAATATTTTCCAAATATCTATAGAATATGAACAGGAACAGACTGGAAAAGAATACGTTAATTTTGTTCCAGGTAACTTTAAATGTCTTTCCTTTGCAAATATGGGGGGGGGTCATATGTATTACCTTGTAATGACCTGTTCATAGGGAACAATGCCAGAATTGGCAAGAGAGGCATGCACCAATGAGTACACTAAACTAGCATTGTTTTGTCTTTACCTGTTCCCTTTCATAAAATGTCAATACAGCATTAGAATGTAGAATTAAGGCTGCATCCGCTTACTTTCATAATGGCTTTTGACATTATAGTGTCATGAGGTCAGCATAGGATTACAACATGATAATGGCATAAATGATTATAAATAGTGATGGGCGAATTTGCGCCGTTTCGCTTCGCCGAAAAATTCGCGAAATTCGCAAAACGGCGAAAAATGCGCGAAACGGCGAAAAATTCGCGAAACGGCGCCGGCGTCTCGTTTTTGACGCCGGCGCCCGTTTTTTCGACGCTGGTGCCCGTTTTTGGCGAATTTTTTCGGCGAATTTTCACGGGCGTTTTGCGAATTTATTCGCTGGACGTGAATCGCGCAAATTCGCCGCGAATTCGCGCCTGGCGAATAAATTCGCCCATCACTAATTATAAACACATATTGTTTATATTTATTAACACACAAGTTAATTTATCATAACGCTAGATTAAGGGGCAGATTTATCAAAGGTCGAATTTCAAAGTGAAATATACTTTTAAATTCGACCATCGAATGACTATACTTCGACTTCGAATATCGAAGTCTAAGTGTTTTTTACCGAATTTGACCGTTTTGCGGTCGAAGTAAAATCATTCCATCGAACGATTAAATTGTTCAAATCAAATGATTCAAACGATTTCAGCGATCAAACGATTTTTTCAGCGATCGAATGATTTTACTTTACTAAAAATGCATTAGAAGGTCCCCATAGGCTAACATAGCAATTCGGCAGTTTTAATTTGGCGAACTATTAAAGTAAATTTTTTCTTAAAGAGACAGTACTTCAATTATTGAATATTCGAATATTCAAAGTTTCAAGCTATTTTACTTCAAATCGAATTCGAAGTCGTAGTATCCTATTTGATGGTCGAAGTATCCAAAAAATTACTTTGAATTTCACATTTTTTTACTTCGAAAATTCCCTAGATTATACTTTGACCCTTGAAAAATCTGCCCCTAAGTATTATTAATGTTAATAAATGGTATGTGTCAATGCACTCAAGCAGTTTATTTTTTGAGGGCAATGCATTATTAACTTATTGTTTTACTTGTTTTAATAATTTTTTTACCATGCACAGGAAGAAGGCAAAGCATATCTAGGGAAATAGGTAAGAGTGGGACAGAGAGGGAGGGAAAAGGGGGGGGGGTGAAACCAAATGTAAAGGGAAATGGAAAACTAGACAGTAGATTCTGATTGATGTGGCAGTGTTAAGATCCTAGATCTAGACGTTATGCTCTATGGACCTCCCTCTACCATGAATTTTATAATTAGTACCCCTATGTACAAAGACATTGGCTCATGCCCAGCTCTACCCAATAAGTTGTACAGCTCACTATATGTTGAACACTGGTACTGGTAACACAGAAAACTGTTCTGCGTAGGCCACCCCCCACACCTTTGAGATTGGGTTTCTTTTGATTTGGTTATTTAGTTGTATACTCTTTTTAATTATTGCTTTTATCTCTTTGATGAGGTGGTGTCAAACATTTATATTGTTAGTAATGAGGGTACTAAATAATATTATCATTCGTTTCACATACTTTTTGGTAAGTAACGTGAACACTCTCATGTGAGTAATAGTACAGGTATGGGATCTGTTATCCAGAATGCTCGGGACATGTGGTTTTCTGGATAAAGGATCTTTCCGTTATTTGGATCTTCATACCTTAAGTCTACTAGACAATCATGTAAACGTTAAACAAACCCAATAGTCTGGTTTTGCTTCCAATAAGGATTACTTATATCTTAGTTGGCATCAAATACAAGCTACTGTTTTATTAAGGAAATTATTTTTAAAGCTTTGGATTGTTTGATTAAAAATGGAGTCTATGGGAGACAGCCTTTCCATAATTCGGAACTTTCTGGATAACGTGTTTCCAGATAAGGGATCCCATACCTGTACCTGCAAAATTGATTGCCCTGTAATGCAAAAAAACATTCTGCATTACTGATATAAACAATATCTACATTGGGGATAGGATCTTACACAGCAGAGTTATACTGGGATGCAGGGTGGTAAAGTCCGCTGTAAAAAATTCAGTATAGGTTGCGTGTGATTGCAGAATCAGAGTAGAAGACCTGGAACAAACCAGTGGAATACTATATTGATTAAGCCACAAAAAATGTATGTGTAAAATGGATAGCAGAAGTTGGAGATGGTGCAATCACCACCATCCCACTCTTCAGAGTAAAACCACATTCTACAAATTGCAAGTTTGCAACACACGCTCTTTATTCATACTGACTAGGCAGACGTGGGGGTCTTACACATTCACACAGGTTCACAGTGCACAGTACCAGAGTACTGTGTAGTGCACCAACAGCGTAAGAAGGAGAAGTTGAGGTTTTGTATAGATTTTTCTAAGAATACAATTCCTGTAACCCAGCACACTGTAAGTTCTCGATATAAAGGGAAATGATTGAATGTATAATGTGTACAAGTGGGAGTCATAGTTCCCAGAATACACCCCTTTATAAAAAAAATAATAATAAATCTATGAATAATATATATATCTATATATATATATATATATATATATATATATATATATATATATATATATATATATATATATATATATATATATATATATATATATATATACACACACAGAAAACACAACCTGTAAACTATCCTCTATAATGGGTCTTAACAAAGACTGCTGTTGAGATTTGTCAGGTACACCTATTCATTCTCCTATATATTCTTGGGACACCATTGGAATGACTTATAAAAAATGTTTTTATATGTCTGCAATGTTATTATGACATAACAAAAAATAAATCTAATGATATTGCACCATATATTTTGGGCTTTTGCACCAGCCCAAATCTAAAATAGCCCTTTAGAAGTGAAGATTTGTATCTCCAAATATGCTCCCACAGGAATCGAGTTCTTTTCTACTGATTCGCAAGCGCAAGTAACTGACAATACCAACAGCATGTGTTAAGGCCAGACTCACAATAAGCAAAAAGTAAAGGTTGTGGGAGCACTCCATGGCTTAATAAAAATGTACTAAAATACAATGGAAGTGCTACTGGTCTGACCAAATTAACTACAGACATAGAGAAAAAGAAGATAAATTGATCAATGCACATTCCCTGGTCCCCTGTTATATAAGTAATCTATGCAAATGCATGTATTTATAAAGACGGGTTTTTTAGTTACAAAATTATGATCATAAGATTGATAAACTATTTACCTCTGGTCATAATATCAAATGCTAAAGCCTCCCGGCATAAGAGCATTATCTGAAATAAAGGTCTCCCGACCAGACTCACAATAAACAGTATTTCTCATCCTTGAGAAAGGTCCCAATAGGGACCGAAACGTTGGGTATTGATGCAACAATAAAAGATTATACTTTTTACACAAAAGGGAGTGCTGGTTTGGAAACTATTGGTATATATATATATATATATATATATATATATATATATATATATATATATATATATATATATATATATATATATATATATATATAGTTCAGTTTAGGAATGAATCATCCCAGGACCAGCACTTCCCTTTGTGAAAATCAAATTTTATTTAGATACACATGTTAGTGTCCAAGGTTTCGGCCATTGTTAGGGCCGTTATCAGGGATATATACATATATAAGACAAGTTGGGATTTTAGAAACAATAGGCTGGAGGTAATTATTTACGAATTTGTAGAGAGGTTCGAGTACAGACCCAATAGCAGATATTATAGGGCGCCCAGCTGGTGTCTGTAATGTTTTATGTAGTAGATACAGGACAGGGGTACGAGGGTGTTCAATACGTAAAAACTCCCATTCCTGTTTGGTAATTATCTTATTCTCATATGCTTCCTGTGTTAATGCATCTGCTTCTTTTTTTATCCTAAACACTGGATCCTTTGTTATCCTCTCATAATGATCACTAACATTAAGTTGTCTGTAGGCCTCTTCTACATTTTTATGTTTGTCCATGACAACGATTGCACCACCTTTGTCCGCAGATTTAATAATAATTTCTTTATTATTCTGTAGGGTTATAAGGGCTTGTTTTTCTTTTGATGTCAAATTATGTCTGTTATATGTACATTGTTTCTTATGTGGTTTATCCCATATACTAGTTAATACAATGTTATTATCAACAGTAGGTATAAATTTGCTAGGTTTTTTTAAGCTCGTTTAATTTATGTGTGCCTTCAAATTCAGGTAAGTACATAAAATGCATTTTTAATTTCAGTTTCCTAATAAATTTTAAAAATTCAATTTCCCAGTTTACAACATCGTTCTCATAAAATGGCACATAACCTAGTCCCTTATTTAGAACGGACCTCTCACTGGAAGAAAGCGTATAGGATGAAATATTATTGCATAACACTTGCTAAAAAGCCACCCAGCCCCTTCTTTAGGCTATCTAATGCATCAGTCTGTACGACTGATTCGGGGAGAGAATTCCACATCTTCACAGCTCTCACTGTAAAAATTATTAATTGATTCCCTTATATATTTATACATATTTATCATAGCAACTCTTTAAGCGTCTCTTCTCCAGCGTGAACATTCCCAATTTGGCCAGTCTTTCCTCATAGCTAAGATTTTCCATACCTTTCACCAGCTTAGTTGCCCTTCTCTGGACCTTCTCTAATACAATAATATCCTGTTTGAGTGATGGAGACCAAAACTGTACTGCATGTCCTAGATGGGGCCTTACCAGTGCTCTGTACAACAGAAGAATGGCCCCTTCCTGCCGTGAATCAATTCCCCTTTTAATACAGCTCAAGACCTTATTTGCCCTTGATGCTGCTGACTGGCATTGCTTGCTACAGCCAAGTTTATCATCTACAAGGACTCCAAAGTCTTTTTCCATAATGGATTTGACTAGTGCAGTCCCATTAAGGGTATAAGTGGCTTGGATATTTTTACATCCCAGGTGCATGACTTTACATTTATCAACATTGAATCTCAAACACTGATACATTACTTACAATACCCTCCCCTAAGTCATTAATGAACAAGTTAAAAAAAAGTGGACCCGATACCAAGCCGAGGGACCCCACTAAGAACCTTACTCCAAGTAGAGAATGTACCATTAACCACCATCCTCTGTACCCAATCCTGTAGCCAGTTTCCTATCCACGTGCAAACAACTTTATTAAGCCCAAAAGACCTTAGTTTAGAAAGCAGCCGTTTGTGGGGCACAGTATCAAATGCTTTGGCAAAATCCAAATGGGTCTGCCCCCCCACTGTCCAGCATCTTACTAACCTCATCATAAAAAGCAATCAGATTTGATTGACATGACATCATAAAGCCATGCTGATTGCTGTTCATAATGCCATTCACTAGGACAAAATATTGAATGTGATCCCTTAACAAGCCTTCAAATAATTTGCCCACCACAGATGTCAAACTTACTGGCCTATAATTGCCAGGCTGAGTTCATATTCCCTTTTTAAATATTGGAATGACATCAGTTTTTCTCCAATCCATAGGCACCATACCAGATGAAAGTGAATCTGAGAAAATCAGAAATAGGGGCAGGTCTAAAACTGATCTAAGCTCTCTTAGAACCCAGGGGTGTATGCCATCAGGCCCTGGAGCCTTGTTTACATTAATTTTTATTAAAGCTTTATGGATCATATCCTGAGTCAGCCACTGACTAGATTGAGCTGAGCCATCAGTGCAGCTATGAAGTGAGTCTGGGAACTCAGACTCCTCTATTGTATACACTGAATAAAAAAAGAACTGATTTAGCACATTTGCCCTTTCTGTATCTGTTAGAACCATACTGGCACCATTATTTAAAGGAGCAACACTCTCAAACTGTATCTTTTTACTATTAAGATACTAATATAAACTTTTTGGGGTTAGTCTTTGCCTTAGCCACAATGCACTCTTCATTTCCTTTCTTTGCCTTCCGGATTGCTGATTTACAACATTTATTATAGTGTTTATATTCATTAAATGCAGCTTCTGCCCCAACAGACTTTTAATGACTTTTTTTAAATGCCTTTCTCTTCTTTTCTATGAACTTTTTACTTCTATATTAAGCCACATAGGGTGATTCTTAGAGCTTCTACATTTACCCCTTAAGGAAATAAATTGAGAACAGTAATGATTTAATATCATTTTAAAAGACAACCATTTCTGTTCTGTGTTTTTAGATGAAAACATAATGCCCCAATCAATGCTCTGAAGGGCAGCCCTCAAGGCACTAAAATTAGCTTTAATTCATGGTTTTTATTGCCCCAGTGTATATTTGTTTTTTGCACCAGTTGGTCATTATTGTCCAGGGGTTCAATGACTTTTGGGTTCTGGGTCATTTGAGATCACTAGATCCAGAATAGCATTTTTTCTGTTTGGCTCCTCAACAACCTGTGCCAAAAAATTGTCATGCAACAAGTTTATAAACTTGTTCCTATTAACTGATCTGGCAGTACTGTTGCTCCAGTCAATATCTGGGTAATTAAAATCCCCCATTATCATTACTTTACCCAAACTAGCATCCTTTTTATTTGCATCAAGAGCTTAGCCTCCTCCTCGTCACTTACATTAGGGGGTCTATAGCATGCACCTACAATTAATTTGCTGGACTCTTTACAATTGGTGAAGAACTCCACCCATAAGACTTGTGCCCCCTCATTTTGTAACATAACCTCCTCCTTTATATAAGCTTTTAAATCCTACCTAACAAACAGACATACCCCTCCTCCTTTTCTATTGCCTCTGTCCCTCCGAAACAAAGTATAACCGATCATATTAACTGCCCAGTCATGCTACTCATTCAGCCATGTTTCGGCCACACCAGTCATATCATATTTTCCCTCCAGCACCAGCACCTCCAGCTCTCACATTTTACCAGTCAGACTCCTTGCATTTGCAAACATGCATTTAATACTGGTACCATATTGAACATATGACATGTGGTCCTCCCTATCCTTAACAGTATCCCCAGCCAAATCTCCTCCCCCATTTTCCCTTCCTTTGCCCACTATCTCATCTAATGTGGCTTCCAATGAATCTTTTTACCCTCCCCACACCTAGTTTAAAATTTCCTCCAACACTTTAGTCAACTTATCTCCCAAAACAGCTGCACCATCATCATTGAGGTGCAGCCCATCCCTAGCAAAGAGTCTGTAGCTGACTGAGAAATCAGCCCAGTTCTCCAAAAATCCAAAACCCTCCTCCCTACACCAATCTTTCAGCCACGCATTAATCTCCCTACACTCCCGCTGTCTTCTTAGTGTTGCTGATGGCACAGGTAATATCTCCCCCCTCCCAATAATCTGTCCACTTGTTCCACCACATGCCGAACCCTAGCACCAGGCAACAGGGCCGCCATTAGAAATCACGGGGCCCCGTACAACAAAATTTTTGGGGCCCCCTGGGCCCCGCCCACACTGACGACCAAGCTCCGCCCCATATCCCGCCCACATCGCAGTTAAAAGTCCACACAGACATCAGCGCTAAAAAAGTAACCCCCCCCCCCACACAAGTTGTAAAAAGCTATTGATGGTCAGGGCCCCCTTATAAAAAAAATTGGGGCCCCAAAAAAAAAAAAATTTTTTTTTTTTTTTAAAAAACATTGGTGGCAGGGGCCCCCTGTTAAAAAAAACTTGGGGCCCCAACAAAAAAAAATGTAAAAAAAACTAAAAAATAAACAAACATTGGTGGCAGGGGCCCCCTTCTAAGTTAAAAACAAATTGGGGCCCCAAAAAAAAATTTGAAAAAAAATTAATTTTTTTTTGAAAAAAAAAAAAAAACATTGGCGGCAGGGGCCCCCTTATAAGTTAAAAACAAATTGGGGCCCCAAAAAAAAATTTGAAAAAAAAATTTTTTTTTGAAAAAAAAAAAAAACATTGGCGGCAGGGGCCCCCTTATAAGTTAAAAACAAATTGGGGCCCCAAAAAAAAAATTTGGAGAAAAAAATTTTTTTTTGAAAAAAAAAAAAATGGTGGCAGGGGCCCCCTTACAAGTTAAAAACAAATTGGGGCCCCAAAAAAAATTTAAAAAAAAAATAATTTTTTTTTGAAAAAAAAAAAAAACTGGTGGCAGGGGCCCACTTACAAGTTAAAAAAATTTGGGGCCACCAAAAAGAAAATTAATTTTTTTTTAAAAAAAAAAACCCAAAAAAAAACAATGGTGGCAAGGGGCCCCTTACGAGTTAAAAAAAAAATTGGGGCCCCAAAAACAAAAGTTTTAAAAAAAAGATTGGTGGCAGGGGCCTATAGAATATTAAAATAATACATTGGTGGCCAGGGGATTAAAAAAAAAAAAAACACAAACTGGTGTTCAGTAGAATTGAACTCATGGCTTCAGTACTTCAACTTCGCCTCCTTTCGTGACTTCGGGTCTTTTCACCGCTTCAGGACTTCGGCTTCGGCTGTTTTCGTGACTTCGGGTCTTTGCGCTGCTTCAGGACTTCGGCTGTTTTCGTGACTTCGGGTCTTTTCGGCGCTTCGTGACTTCGGCTTTTTCCGTGACTTCGGGTCTTTTCGTCGCATCGGCTTCGGCTTTTCGGCACTTCCGCATTCGGCACTGAAGAGGCAAGACGTACGGCTCGGGCGCTCGTAAGGGGGGCCCGGATCTTCAAAAAAATGCAGCGCTGCCGGGCCCCCCTTCATGCCCGGGCCCGGTACGCTTGTCCCCCCTGTCCCCCCCTGATGGCGGCCCTGCCAGGCAAGCAGCAGACTGTTTGGCATGAAGGGTCAGATTACCCTATCCACCTTTCTTATAATTGAATCCCCTATAACTAAAACCTGCCTTTCCTTCCTTGCAATCCCCCCACCACACGTATTAGATCCACTGCCTCCCAGGGTGCTCTGAGTGTCAGCCTGCTCCATTCAGAGCTTTCCTCCCCAGCATCTTCAGTCAAAATGGCAAATCTGTTGTTTTGGACAAGCTGTGGACCAGCCCCCCTACCCTTCTGTCCCCTACTTCCCCTTGTAACTCTAACAAACCTGCCTCCCTCATTAGCCTCCACTGCCCCTTCTCCTCCCCCTCTATACTGGCCCCCAGTGGTTGCTCTGTGAGCCTCCTTTCCTCCCCCTCATTTGCCGCTGCTCTCAGTGCTGCAAGTTCCCACCTTAGAGTATGCAGTTCAGATTCCAAGATGAAAACCCATCGACATCTTTCAAATGTAAATACTGCATGAAACTGCTGCTCCAACACCACATACATGTGACAAGACACACACTGAGTGATACCAGCAAACCCACTTGCACTCATATTTACACTGTGTACTTACAGTCTCCCAATTTTAAAAACCTTTTAAAGGCCTTAAGGTGCTAATGTTCCCTCTACGTTTCTTTTTTAAAAATGTCTTTAGCGCACACATTTTAAACTTGTGACTGCATTTTTAAAAACTGTGTGCTCAGGTCAAAATAAATACAGAATTCTTTGTACGCACCATAATTTGTTGTGTGAGTACACAAGGGCACAGCTAAGAGGTAACATTGCCTGCTGCTGCTGTAACTGTATTTTAAGCAACAAGAGAAACAGCTCTACATGTGAATGGTGTATAATCTGTGTGGAGCCCAGCAGAATATATCAGTGCCATATAAATGAATAATAATTCTAACTACACTATGATCAAGATGCCAGAGATTATCAAATTAGAGCCACGTCTCACACTGTAAAACCCTATAATAACCCCTATTTTTGTCTTTCTGACAGAATGGGAAGGTATGCCAAATGGTGAATATATTGATGTCCTTCCAGAAGACGATGAAATTGACGAATCGTACGATGACGTTCAGTTTTAGTGTCAAATGGAACCTTTGAGCTAATTACATTTGGCAAGAAATATAGACAAGTCCCTTACTTATTAGCAGGATGAGATTAATTTTGTGTTCTGTTTCATAGAGAACTCAGTTTGAAAAAAACATGAAAACCTACATTGTTTATTGTGTTTTCTATGATAAACATGATTTATTTGTGTGCCTGCTAAACTTTATTGTATATACTAAAAATGAGAAGTAAGGGACTGCAAATGCAGATGAAATGTGTTTCCAAGAGTTCTATACTACTGTGGAACCGTTTATGGATCATAAATAAAAAGTTAACTAGATCACTGAAAGGGTTCAAATTCAGTTAATCTGAATTCTGCAAAATTGCTAAACGCTACAGGATTTCATGTGACCCTACTTGATGTTAATGATATTAATATGGAAGAAAGGTACAAAGAGATTAGGAAAAACTGATTATGTTTTGCCATAGAAGGTGGGAGTTTAGTTACCTGCCCTGCTGACCTACATCTGGGATAAGGGTCTTTTTGTGTTTATTTAAAAGAATAATTAATGTTAATTAACATTTCCTGATACTAATAAAATTAATATAATTTGTATTAAATATGTGTATGTTCTTTTCAGTACTTTGTTTTTTAGTTTTGTGTTGTATATTTTCTTTCTTTTTTTTTTTTAGATTGATACCTTCTTGCAATTACATTTGTTTATTAGATGAGAAGCAACTATTTGAATTCAAATTAAAATATAAATATGACAGTAAAACAAATACATAATGTACAGGTAGTACAGTCGGGGGTTTCCAGACTGCTCTCCACCTAACGTAATAGTTTAGAAGGTGGTTCAGGCACACACAAAATTGTGAAGGAATCAGGTGGAGCTACAAATATAATTTCATTTGCTCCTCTGGAACACTGCACATAAATGAAGTGGGAAATATGTATGCACAGAGTATATTTCGAGGTCTAAATACAGTGGCAAAAATAAAAGCCCATGGGGCCCCAGTTCTTGAAGGGGCCCTGTCTGATCAGACAAACTGCAGCATAGAAATACTCACATGACCATTGTACTTGCAGTTGATTACTGCTCACCTTAGCAATTTTTGTCTGAAGGGCCTGAAAAAAAATGTTTTTTTTTGCAAGGCGCCAACTGTCTCCACTGTCCCTGTGTATGCATACATCCTATGCATACTGGGCATCAAGTTGTTGGGTGGACCTCTGGTAAATCTATTATGGTATGTGAGAGATAAGATGCAAGCTTTGATGTGATTTTCAAATAATCGAAACTGTTAATTTTTGGAAGGATTTGTGACTTGGTAGTTTGGAATAGAAAGATGATTGGCCATTTTGGATTTGGCAGAATATTTTCTTTCCAAAATTGTATGGTTTCTTAAGAGGTAACATTATGTTGGTGGGATTTTTGGTCTTGCAATCTGGAGATTTGATATATACAAATCCTAAATCTCTATAAAACTATATATATTTAGTATTGGACATCATTTGTAGCAATGTGCATACAATATGTTTCATATATATATATATATATATATATATATATATATATATATATATATATATATATATATATACACATAGTCCAAAGGCCTTATGCACACCATCCATCAGTTAGTTCGGAAATAGATCATTTACCTGGGTGCTACCTTAAAAAAGCTGTATTATCCATTATCCGAGGAGAAAGGTGTAATGCAGAACATGAAAATATGATGTTGCTTCATTCATTTAAATTAAAGCTATGTAAGTTACTGTAGTATTAAAAGTAAATTATGATCAAGACAGACAACAAGCTCCCTCTAGTGTTTAAAATGAGTGAAGGCCATGGGTGTCCAAACGTTAAGGTGGTCAAATTCATGTTACTTTTTTTACTACAATATTAAAAACTGATTTGTTAGATCAAGAGGTAGAAACGATAGAATTTAACCTTCATCTGATGATTCAGCAGTATGCCCTTGCACATTTTTGGCCGCTAAAAACGACCGTATCCAAGTATTTTGCCTACATCAGTCACCTCGTCTGCGTATGGCCACCTTTAGACTGTGATACACCAGTAGATATTCGTTCAACAGAGAGCTCAATCTGTTAGTCATACTGGACTGGGGGCATGGTAATCCGTCTATAGGCTGTAGTACAAATGTAACCATTCTTCAGCCTATGGGAAGATCACACTAACCCTGCCACATTGATTTCTCTGTGTGACCTGCTAAAGGTGACTGCTAAATCATTGCCATGGCCCATTATTTGCAGGTTGCCAACATACATAAGCACCTCAGGTAGACCTCATACAAATATGACAGCTGGACATCATGTACCCACAGAGCTTAAAACGAATAAGTACCTTTAGATAGGTTGCATATTGCTCAAGAGGCTCTCTATTAAGGGAGCTAGCACACGGGCAGATTCGGGGAGATTTAGTCGCCTGGCAACTAATCGCCTCTTCTGCGGGCAACAATCTCCCCAAATCTGCCCGTGTGCTTGAGACCATATGATAAAATATCGGTATATAAATTACTAGGTTCTGAGCAAGGAATAAACCTGGCATAGGCCAATGTTTCTCATACAAGAATGGTATGGGACCTGTTACCCAGAATGCACGTGACCTCGGGTTTTCCGGATAAGGGATCTTTCCATAATTTAGATCTTCATACCTTAAGACTACTAGAAAATCATGTAAATATTAAATTAAAACAATAGGCTGGTTTTGTTTCCAATAAGGATTAATTATATCTTAGTTGGGGTCAAGTACAAGGTACTGTTTTATTATTAGAATAAAAAATATTTGGATTATTTGGATAAAATGGAGTCTATAGGAGATAGCTTTCCGTAATTCAGAGCTTTCTGGATAACGTATCCTGTAGTAAAAGCATAACAATTTGCAGCACAGGAAATACTGCAATAGCCGACTATTCATTTGTAAATGTATGTGCAGTTATCTCACATCTGGTGTGTAGGAGAAATAAAAAGAACACTTATCTTTACAGTAAGGAACAGTACAGGCACAGTAAGGAAATCACATTAGGTTTTTAAGATTCTAATACAGCACACAATATAAAAGGACTTAAAATAAAATAAGTTAAAAGTGTTAACATTTAAGAGGAAACCATTCTTTTGAAAATGCAGATTTATTGTGAGCCAAGTTACATATATGCAAATGATTTATTAAAGTGTGCTTCATGCCCATTTTGAAAACCAAAGCTGACTGGCTTCCACAACATAGTATATATTTAGATATAGGATATTGTATAAAACTGACATCTCTTGAAATGTTTGCGAATAGAATAAGGTGTTCAATATTCCCGTTCTGTTAGTAGTAACAACTGAGCGGTGACAGGATGACTGCAGTTAATACGGTTATTTACCTTTTCAAAGAATGACCTATTCTGGGCAACTTTTCAATTGGTCTTCATTTACCTTTTTCTACCTTCTTTTTGCTGTTTTTAAATAGAAGTCACTGATCTGATCCCAGGCATCAAAAAAGACTATTGCCATGTTACTTTTTATTACTTACTCTTTCTATTCAGAGCCTTCTCAATCCTTATTTAAGTATCTCATTGAAACCACTGCTTGGTAGATGAGATAAAGTGGCTCTTAGATAGCTGCTGAAATTCTAAACTAAAAAAAAGCTTAATAAAAAAAAAAGTGTCTCAGAATATTGCTGTCCACTTCATACTAGAAGTTAATATCAAGGTGAACGACCACTTTACTGGAAGCAATATGGTGGCTCGCATTCATACTGTTTATGAAATAAAGTGATATTCAGTTCACGCAATAATCAATACCTCCTGAAATTAAATGATGCAATAAAAGTAGCACATTTTAAGTGTTCTGGTAAGCCATAGCAACCAATCAGAAGGTAGTATTTACTGTTTGAAAGCAATACCCTAATTAGATGCTATGGGTTAGTAGACCTGGTGAAAACTTTGTGTTCGTTACTACATTCCCCATAAAAATCTACAGGTCAAGTAGGTTTTGCTCCAATACCAGACCCTATATAAAAATTAACTAAATTGTTTCAAAGCAAGATCATATGAAAAGAAAGTCATATATTTAAATTTTTCTATGGTTCATCCACTCCTAGACCTGCACATGTTGTAGGACAACATCTCCGTCAATCTGCAAGGTGTCTATCTGCTGAAACTGATGCACGCGGTGATGAAATTCACATGTTTGGGCTCCATTCACATTCACCTTGAATGCGTGTTGCTCACATCTAATTTCAATCTGTAAAAAAGGAACAGAAGCAGGGTGATGTTATGTAATGATATGTAATATATACACATCATATTATGTCATGTATTTGACGGTCCAGGCAGAATTAAAGGAGGATATAGGATATATATCAGTGCTGCATCTGCTTTTAGCCAACAAAGACTTCTAAAAAGCTTCAGAACAAACATTAGATCCAATTCCAGTTTTAAAGGGACAGTATACACCTATAAACATCTTTGCTAAAATTATAAAATAATCCTAATAAATAGGACTTCTGTTGATAATGTATTTTGTTTTTTCTTTTAATTAAAAAAATTTCCCCTGATTTTTGCAATTACAAAGCATTTTAAAAACATGATTTCTTAATATAATAATTTACCACAAAGCCCTGTCCTGGCGCAAAGCACATCCCTCTTGGTAGATTGCGCTCTTCATTGCCCCAGCTGCCATTCAGGTGACTGTTTCGTACAATTGTGCGCTCATCAAACCTCGGGTTGAAGTGTAATGCTGTACCACCATGGAATTTGAGGTTGATATGAAACCTGGAAAGATGGAATGACATTAGGTTGTTAGATACCACGACTCCTCCCCTCTTCGTCATTTCTATTCTTCTGAACTGCCGTGTTCCAAAGGCCTGGGTCTAGGTAGTGTTCAGTGCACTGGCCTTGCCTGCCCACATTCACTAACGAGTAGTAATAGGCACAGATACAGCTATCACTACTCACATCAATTAAAATAATTACTGTTAGAGCACACTGGCTAAATCAATAAAACCACAATAAGAGTTACAGCTCCATGTAGTACACGGCTGCCTGCATATTCGCACAAAGGAACTGATACAGTATGTGGGTATTGGTAAATAAAAATATTTATAATCACATAACAAATTAGCATTCAATTGAACTCAAGCATTCAAAATAACAGCGGTAATGTACTTGTCAGAAAGTCAAGCATGGGACCAGTTTTAAGGTAGGGCATAATGCACATTTAGGGGGGTTAGTTACTAAAACTGGAATTTATCTCATATTTTTATTAAACCAAGCTTGACCTAACTCCCATCCACAATTTTAATCTTATTTATCAATAAATTAACTTGAAAAAGTCGGGTCCGAAAAAAACTCAACAAAATCAAGCTAAAACCCAAATCGTACGAATTTTTCAGATTTGATGCCCAAATTGCTAAATCTTTTCAGGTTATTGCCTGAAAAAAATCCACATTGAAAATGAAACCCAGTGCAGATAACAATATCTCCAAACTGTATAAGGGACATCTGCCATCGACTTCTACATGACCTCGGCAGGTTTGAGATGGCGGATTTTCGGATTCTGACTTTTTGCTGCTTCGGGGGAAAAATTTGTTTTGTTTTTTTCACCAAAAATTTGAGTTTTTGTCCAAAAACCCAGACCAGAAAAATCATGGGTTAGTAAATAACCCCCTTAATGTGGTGTCCCACAAGAAATAGGGCACTGATATGAGAACATAGGAGATTCTGTGAAACAGAGATACAGTATTTTCGGTATAGATATTATGGATCTCCAAGCAACTCTCAAGTGGATCACCGTACCAGAGGCCACCCCTTTAGACTAGAAGAAAAGAACTTTCATTTGAAGCAACGTAGAGGGTTCTTCACAGTCAGGACAGTGAGGTTGTGGAATGCACTGCCGGGTGATGTTGTGATGGCTGATTCAGTTAATGCCTTTAAGAATGGATTGGATGATTTTTTGGACAGACATAATATCCAAGGCTATTGTGATACTAAACTCTATAGTTAGTATAGGTATGGGTATATAGAATTTTAATTAAAAGTAGGGAGGGGTGTGTGTATGGATGATGGGTTTTCATTTGGAGGGGTTGAACTTGATGGACTTTGTCTTTTTTCAACCCAATTTAACTATGTAACTATGTAACTATGTAACTTCCCTTATGCCACTGCTAAAATTGAGGGCTACAGTTTGACGTCCCTGATTTATGTAATTCACTTCCTCCAGACAGACTTCATGCATTGAGGTTGGTTTCTTTTTGAACTACCACTCCAGGGAAAAGGCAGAACCATTTGCTAAATCATGGAAGAATGTGTTCACCTTTTTGGGTTTGCAGTAACTGTTCCTCTTATGACAATCGTCTTGGATGGAAACAAACCTCCATAGATATTAGTTTGGTATGGCATTGCCTAAACAACAACAATAAAAAAAAAAACATTATTTAATCTCAGACAAAGCCAATTATATGGCATTCTCACTTTACTTACAAAAACATCAAACCCTTTGGGCCCCAAAGGGCCAACATTTTTTTTCTATTCAGTTAGAAATTAAATAAAGCTAATGTGCATGTTTAACTGCAGAAATATTATAAGGAAAAGAAATGGAACATTTGTTCCTATGGGAGAAGTAATGGCTTAGGTGTTTCTATGGGAAAAGGAATATCTTCATATTCCTATGGGAGAAGAATTGGCTCAGTTGTTTCTATGGGAGAAGGATTATCTTCGTTGTTCCTATGGGAGAAGAAATGGCTTATCTGCTCTACCTGGAGACTGAATAGCTATTTTTTCTATGGAATTTGAAATGGCATGTGTGTTACACTTGGTTCATTTGGGGGAAGGAATGGCTCACTTGTTCATATGAGAGAAAACGTGGGTCACTTGTTTCTGTGGGAGAAGGAATGGCTCATGTATACATACAGGAGAAGAACTGATAGAGTTCTATACTGTATATGGGAGAAGAAGTAGTTGAGTGGTGCATATAGAGAAGTAAGGCCTAGCTGTTCATACTGGTGAATGAAAGTTGTTTATATATGAGTGAAGGAATGACTTTGTTCTCCATATAGGAAAGGGAATTAAGCAATTGTTAATTCAGTGATCTGTGTACAGTGCTATGTATAATTTGTTTAGCTCTATAAGTACATACAAATTTACCATATTTGCTAGGCAAAATAGGAGGGGATTTGATTAAAAAAAAGACTGCAGATTTTTCCACTATGAAGGGGCATAACTAGGTTGGATGGGTCTCTGGCCTATCATATCCCAGTATTTTGTTTTAAATAAACAGGGTTTATAATTCTTTTTAACAAAATGTAACTGTAGTTAACTTTCCAGTATATATCAATTACAAATGTTCAATGTTTTGTTAAGAGTAATTGCAACAGAAAGTTGTATTCATTCTCTGAACTCCTGGCTCTGATTCCAGAACAATGTAGCAGAAGCCAGCTGATTAACACACCTGGAGAATAACAGATTTCTGCTGCTTTATTTCAGTCAGGCATAGAGAACAGGAATGGATAGAGACGCTATTTCAGTTGCAGTTACTTTCACAAATAACATAACCACTTAAAACGTTTAATACATGTTACATGAATTGCATTTTCATTTATTATGCAAAAACAGTTTATGGTGGAGATCTCCTTTGATGTAGAATAAAAAATAAGATAAAGTGAAAACTTACATAAGATTGTTGCTGATGTGGAGCAGAGGGAAACTGTGGCTGCAAATAAAGCAAATCGGGTCAGTAAATAATAAGAACTGTAAGGCTGCAGTCAGTCTGAAATGAAAGGCTTGTGCCAGGCTCAACTTTTTCATGATCAACTATGAGGGAAGCCCATAAAGGAGACGGCTCTTAAAATGAAAAACTCAATACCTATGGCAGTTGTATTCCCTTGTGCTTAGCTCAATTGATAAGGAAAAGTACAAAAGCTATATAAGTAATATTTCATAGGGTTGCCCACACATATGGATATAAGCTGGACTCTCCTAAAATGATTGTGGCTTACAAATAAAATTATGTATATTATTCTAGAAGCTTACTGCAGCTTCACAAGAGGAAATGCTCGAACATTACTTGTTTAATATAGCAGAGTAGTTCAATAGCAATTTCCCATATGCCTTCAGTTTTTCACTAAGACCATCTGTTCTGTGCACTACCAGGGAGAGGAGCACGAGCGGAGCGGTCCAAGTAATTTTCAGAGCAGACATCTCTTGGCTGCCATATTGAAAATATAAGGGAAGATAATATGGTGGTATGAATGCAATTATGCTGGATGCAACAGAGCCAAAATAAGTACTATATACCTGAAATGAACAAGTGATCAGGAAAAAGGGAAAAGTTCCTGTAATATATGGAGCTAAGTTGAAAAAATGGGTTGCCTTGTCCTTTAAGATATGTTGAGATGGCAAACTTACATTGAATGCACCTCCAGGTGGGAATGGTTGAGGAGCATATCCAGGGTGCTGGGGCTGAAATAAAGTACAATTATTTATTAGGAATGCACAAGTGAGTGATTGAACATAACTTTTGTATATTTAATGTTCCAGGAGGGACAAGTTATAATATGTAAGGATACTTCACAGAACTACTAAATAAAATTAACATATTTCAACTCATACTTTATGACACTATCGTCTAAAGTCCTACACTGATATTTGTAGGTAGCTGCTTCAGAATTGTTGTGCCACTGCATGTTTCAGAAGGAATTGTAGTTTCACTTAACTGACTGCGACATGAATAGAAATCTGAAAACGTATAAGCTAGGAGGCAGCTGTGGACAGCAAAAGAATATACAAGTTCTGGCTTTACATTTGTTTGGCATGTAATGAAGAACAGATGAAGAATTCTGAATCAGCTGACTACAGTCTCATGTACATACAATGCTATCAAAGAACTGGAACTTCCCGGCAGAGGCAGGCTTTGGCTGCTGTCTCAAGCTGATATAACCAATGTACAGTGTTTAAATAACAGGGTCACAGTTAAGCAGTAGCAAAGTGTATGTTTTTGGACCTAAATGACCGTAAATGCTTATTTTGTTCATATCTTATTTTCTTCGTTAAACAAAGGACTGTTAAAAAAAAAAAAGTTCCAGTTTTAGTTAAGAGCACATTAAGGTGGTAGAAACCCATAGAAACCATTCAGATATTTGTTTTCAAAGAGATTACCCACTGGTTGTTGTGGGTTACTAGACCTGGTGCAAACATTTCAACATTTATAACATTATCAAATAGCTGAAAGGGTACCAGCTGCTTTATGGGTAGGATTCCTGTGCACACTAGATGTGCCATCCAGCTATGTATATTGCATAGGTCAGTGCATGGGGATCTTCACAGTAAATTGGTGCTACAAATTGGCTACACAGGTGCTGAATGAAGTGTGCCTTGCTACACTTGTGCAGCACTAGAATAAAGAGAGGTTAGCAGCAGCGCTGAGCCCTCTGTTCATAAAGCAGACCTGATATATTCTGTTTCTAAAAAAAATAAAATAAAACAAACTGTCCACAACCACAAATTACACTGAACATTGGTGCACTAGCAAAATGTTGAGAGGGGAAGTCACCCTAGAAGAAAAAACTACACAGCTTAAAATTAAACAGCTGGACATGAACAACATAAACAGACATGCCTGTTGTATTTGATCCAGGATACAAGTTATATTTCCTGGGAGAATATGTGGCAAATTTACAAAACAGATTCAACTGGGGAATCCTGAAGGCTTGTGTTTTTCCTAAGATAACCAGAATAACGGAAGTTCTCAAGTGCTACAATGGACAACAGGTCCCAATTACAATTTAGCAGTTACATAAACACATATTTACATACCCCTTGTGCATTGACACATGTTAAGGCAACACATCCACCTATGGTCATTGTATTGACTCTTTGTATTGGGATTCGGTGATGGTATTCCAAGTAATGATTCCTGTTCACAGAAACCTGGGGGGGAAATTACATTTACAATGCTATAAAAATGCCCAAAAAAATATCCAAGTAAAATGCTGATTTTAGAGCTAATGAAGAAGCTTATTGCAAAGGGCAAGTAAGAAGCCAGTATGTTGTCATTTTACTAGTGTTAAAGGAAAATGCATAGCAACTATTAACCCATCCAACACTTTAGGTTTGGTTGTAATGTATAAACATGTACTGTGGAATATGTCACTGCTATATAAATAGATATTAAAGGGAAACTCCACTAAAACATAACTTAAGCTTTTTGAAAAGTAAACATAATTTTAAGCAACTTTGCAATATACATCAATTAAAAAATATGCAGACTTTTCATGATTTTTAATGGTTTGGAACAGTTCCCTAAGTCTTGCCCCCTGCTGATCTGTCTGACTACTTTGCTGAGCTGGCTGACTACTGTTACTTTGTATCAGCAGCCATCTGTCCTCAGCCTGCATCCTCCAAACCCCACAATTCCGTGCACATGTGATTTCAATAAGGAATGAAACATCACAGTGCAATGCATTGTGGATTATGTAGTTCCTGAATGCTGTCTGTAAGCGGTGGAGAAGTTGTTACAATTTGTAACATCAGGAGATATGATAGTTTTTTTTAATTTCCCGTGGTCCAATACCTATTGCTCCAGTCCCAATGATAAAAATTTGCCTGAATAAAGGGGAGGGGCAAAGAATGGCAGTGGGCCTATGGGTGCCGCTATGTAAATCTGGCCCTGGGTGGACTATAGATAAGTATAACAGGCAAGTTCATGTCCAGATTTGTGGCCAGGCAACAAAGGCCTGGGCCTAGGGCAGCAAGGGAGGGTGCAAGAGGCCTAGTGGCACACCAAATATAAATTTGACCCTAGGCAAAATGATGAAAGAATTTGGTCATTTGTGGCCTTTCCGCCATTGTTGTGTTATAGATCTCTGTATCAAAGGCAAAAATTATCAGGGGTGTTTGGATTTGCAGAGCTTAACCACCAGTGAATGGCTGATTGAGTGCATCCCAATAACAGGACAATTACAATCATTAATCCAATAAATACGTACATTATAACTGTGGTTAGTAACTAGGATCCGGATCTCAAAAGGCTGATGTCTGTGAAAAGGCATTTCCCGCTTGTTTTCCTCTTTCCCCCAGCTCTGACGCTCTTTGGTGTTGCACACAACAATTCCGCCATCAATAAAACGGGGGTTGAAATGAAAGGCAATGTCATCATTCGAAGAATGACCACATTGAAAGTTTATATTAAACCTGTAACAGACAGCACAGCCATGCATATAATATAATGCAATCTAATAAATCAAGTCAGAATAATGTAAAATCCAGTGTGTGTGTGTGTGTGTATATATATATATATATATATATATATATATATATATATATATATATATCATGGGCCTAAATCAGCTTTAATGGTCTTGACTTCTAAAGGTTTTCGATGTTGGGAATGTATGTGGCTGAGCAATGAACATCCCATCATGTAAGAATTCTGGGTAAGCCCAGCTGCAAAGTATTTTGAATACAATGGATAAAGGAATAGATTGCAGTGAAAGAAATGCAATTATTGAAGGCATTAGTCAGGAGCAAACATTGTTAAATGTCCTACGCCCCTTGAGGAACACTGAACAGCATGAAAATCTAAAGGAAAGGTCAGGAATGACTAAAGATCCTACTCCTTGAGTCTCAATGCTGGGTTGAATAGCATAGAAAGACAGATAAGCAGCTGGGAATCACTACACAAAGCACTGTAGGAGCAAGTAAAGTACACACTTGAAACTACCAGTGCCACTCACTGAAGGCTTAGGTGAACATTACATGTGTACAAATACTAAAGGAATGAGGATTATGCCTCCATTCCCTCTTCATACTTACAGGAATGCTAGTACAAGACACATGAATGGAAGCTGTGTCAGAATAAATTTGTTACAATTTAAGTGATAGGAAATATGTGGATATGAATAGCACGCCTGTAATATATATTCCGTTAGACCTCATACCCCCAAACTGGTGTCAGCTCTGCCCTTTTGTTAGGGAGAAAACCTGGGGTAAACTTCCAGCAGCAAGAAGATTATGAGTGCAAGCAAAGCTTGTGGATGGTGCAGCTCAACTGTCAGGGAGGTTCTAAGTAAAAATGATTTTTTCCCACAACTCAGCAAATAAACTATATTGACCTACCCACTACCACTCACCCTGGTGGCTCTCATGAAAAAATATGTTTTTCACAGTCTTGTGCCCCACCTTTCCCAGTTGTGTTCTAGGCTCCTGCCTTTGCTGCCTACCTTAGTTCCAGGCCTGACAGTTTCACGTGACCCCCTTTAGTATGTGTCATTGCATGGCAGTAGTTTTATTTATCCTAATAAATTATTCACCAACTAAAACATTTGATTTTATTACTCTGAGTCATTTTATTGCTAAATTTTATTCTATCTATGTAATCATTTAACTGTGACATTTTATACCTACCTTTAACTGTTGAAACATTACTCCCACTCACCTCTATTAAAGGAGAACTAAAGCTTAACTAAGGAAGTAGGCTATAAATGTAGTACAGGGTCCTTCAGCAGTAAAGATCTGTGTCTCCAGAGATGCCCCAGTAGCTCCCCATCTTATTTTCTACTAATTCACTGCACATGCTCTGTGCTGCTGTCACTTACTGAGCTTAGGAACCCACTCACAATATACAGTATACAAAGAATAGAAATGTCACATATAAGGCTGATTAGTAATTAATACAGATAATTACTACATGGCAGCACAGAAACCAGTGCAACTAGCATCAGAATTTAATATTCAGCCCTGTAGCATCAGCTTATATTACAGGCCAACCTCGTTTTCTGCTTGATAATTTGCAACAACCCCTAAGCTTAGCTTCTCAACAGCTGCTCAGAGCTCACTGAGCATGTGAATATCGTAGACACTTTAAAAGATGGTGACCCCCTGTGACAAGTTCTGGATCATTGCTGCTATTGAGAAGCTGAAACTTTAGGCTGGTGCAATAAGTTCAGTATATAGAATATGGCATTTTTATCCATATTCATTTTTAGGGTTTACTTTAAAGGGATTAATTAAGCAAGTAAGATTATTAAAGCTATATCTATAGCCCAGAGTATGCTGGCTCCATGTTACAAAACTCACTATTGCTTTAAGAATTGCAGAAATGTTCCAAAAATGAACAATTTAGCCAAGGCAATGACAAACTTAACTTATGAAGATAAATTCAAAAGTGCATATAAATAAAAATGATCTCTTTAATTGGTACATACAAGGCAGCACAAAAAATAAAGCCTATATGAAATGTGTATGTTTAATTGGCATTGCCAAGTCTAGCAGAGCAACAGGGGGTTTGATAGGTGTTTTGTATGTAGGTGATGATGGCATATGATTAATCACTCCATTACCTGGAATTCCTTGGTCCCAAGTGTGGAATGCCATACATATATGGAAACACAGAGCAATGTCCCCAAAATCCCCCATAAGCTACCTTATCACTCAGCAAAAGAAAGGCAAACTTGTTTTCTAAACAAACTGAAAAATAAAATCACCTGTCTCCTGAATGAGTGACAGCTCCACTGATGACCACTAAAAACCCATCATGGAGACCGTGGGATAGCGGCAATGTAAAGGGAACAGGCTGAAAAAAAATATGGTATCAGTAAACAAGACATGGAAGCACAGAGTAGCACTTTTAAAGATATTGATAAACATTACAAATGGATTCAAGGCTAAATAAGGCTTTCTTAGGATTTATACTGCTAACACGATTTGCTACATCTGTATCATTCATGGTCTGCACTTGGAGGCACAGACCTATATAGAATGCTTAAAGGACCAGTACATCAAAAAAAAATTTTTTTTAAAAAATTCGTTAGTATACATAGAAAAAAAACACCAAGACAAATTAAAATTTAAAACTGCAAAGCCTTTATTAAGAAATAACTTACCAAAACTCTGCTTCCGCTCCTCTTCAGAAAAGGCGACGATCCATCATGTGGCGCTTGATTTCTCCTCCCTGGCTCTCTCCTATAAGGAAGGCAGGGAGGAGAAATAGAGCGGTGCACGATGGATCGCCCGATCGCTTTCTGAAGAGGAGCGCAAGCTGAGTTTCAGTAAGTTATCTCTTAATAAGACTTTGCGATTTTAAAGTTTCATTTGTCTTGGTGGGTTTTTTTCGATGTATGTACTAAAGATTTTGTTAATAAAAAATGTTGATGTTACTGGTCCTTTAACAGCTGTCCAATCTTACATGCAAGGTCTACACTCTATGAGGAATATGCACTAAAGAGTGAAAGTGAATATTCGCAAATTTATTTCTTCCGCTCCCCATCTCCATACTAATATTCCACATACTGTGTTTCTTTTAAGCATAAATTCACTAGCAAATGTTCTCTACTACAATTGTACAGGGAATTAAAGGTAACTTTTAATATGTTGTAGAATGACCAGTTCTAAGCAACCTTTCAATTGGCCTTTATTATTTATAGTTTTTTTTTTAATTATTTGCCCTTTTCTTTAGACTCTTCCAAGCTTTCAAACAGGGGTCACCGACAACCTCTAAAAAAACAAATGTTTTGTAAGGCTACACATTGCTACATTTTATTACTCATTTTTCTATTCAGGCCCTCTCCCATTCATATTCCAGGCTCTTATTCAAATTAATGGATGGTAATGCAGGGTAATATAGACCCTGTTAACCAGATTGATGAAACTGCAAACTGGAGGGCTGCTGTATAAAAAGCTAAATAACTCAAAAACCACAAATTACAATATCACTCTAGTAATGTTAGACGAGGAGGGAATTCCTACTTTAGGAAATATGCTCTCAGTATTTTAATTAATGTTAGACTGGGGAAATAAACAGGTTTATAAACACAAACATTTGGAATTTGCTGAGTTACTTCTGGAATCAATATCCCTAAAAAAAAGGTGAACACAGCAGTTATAAAACTGTAAATGCCCTCTAATTTTGTGTGCTAGGGGTTTGCTTACCTTGCTCCATTTCAGTATAGTGATTTTATGTTATATTGTCTTTATTTTATATCAAGGAAAGCAAGCAAGTGGTAACCATGGTAAGCCATGTAATTAATAAATGATGATGATGAAAACAGTATAAGGGCAATAAAAAAATAACGTTAAGGAAACTAGCCTCAGAACTTTGTTTGTTGGTTACGCTAACCCTGGCACAAGGTAGCATTTAGAGAAACAGGGAACATTTAGGGAAAATTTCCTCCTGAGACAATAGACCTTATGCCCCCACACCTACTTCTCCTGTGTTCAAAAAAAGCAAGGACGGGAACCCTAATGTACAGAACACTCTCTTACGGCTTTTTTCCTCATTTTTTGGGAGTTAACTTGTTTTGTCCCCCCATCTCCAGGACACATACAGTAACAAGCCAACCCTCCTCTCCCCATAATCCTAGATTTATTTTTAAGTCTAACACCCTCTTCAAACGACTTCATACTCGGGAAACTTTCATCAGAGCTGGGACAAGATTATCGGCATAACCAGGCATGTTTGGGGCGTAATAGTGGTATTTCCCAAATGCCCCTCCCCCAAAAATCCCACCAGGATTGACATCTCTGCCTCATAGTAGTAGACCCCTGAGCATTTTTAAGTTCATAAACGTAGCTAATTCAGTAGCCAATAAAAAAAAAAAGAATTAGTACCAGTTGCTAATGGTCTGAAAATACTAATTGTTACCACGACAGTGACAATTAATTTTAAGATCAACTTCCCCTTTACTCTCCCAGCCTCTTAGCTACAGTCAGATAATAATGCCCTTTAGGGCAGTGATACATGCTATGGTTTGGGAGATTTAGTCTAAATCGTCGGTGGGATGGCACATGGAGCGCTTTGTTTTCTTGAAATCACCTCATGAGTAAACTTCGTTGCCTCGCGAGGAAACTTAGGGCAAATTCGTAAAATGAGGCGCTCCGTGTGCAATCCCACCGGCGATTTACACTGTAGCCGGTTGGAAGAATTTTCAGGGAGATTAGTCACCCGAAGAAGAGGCGATTTGTCACTGGGAAACTCAATCTCCCTGAGATTTGTACCTGGGCAGTAACCCATAGCAACCTATCAGGAATTAGCTTTGGTCAGCCAACTGGAAGGCAGAACAATGATGACAACCAATATAGGACTGATTGTCATGGGCCACTGTACTAGTGCGACTTCATTGCAACTCATAGGGGCCCACTCTCTCTCTCTCTGACACACCTGTTGCATGCAGGGCTGAACGTCATACTCACAGGGTTGTTAATGGCACCGAAAGACATGTTGTTCCTTGGACACGAGTGGCTGAGAGAGGAGACAACTCGGCTGCTGGATTTATAACGGTGCGGGAGTTCAGTAGAAGGGAGGCGCTCGGTTGCTACAAGAGAAGGAGGGGCCCTACAATGGGTAGTGCCTAGTGATATGACAATCACACGTGGGAGAGTGTGTGGGACGGGGCTGGTAGCGTGGGAGGAATCCATTGTGTGCAAATAGGAAGCAACACGCTGAACTCACAGCACTCGTGATTTACCTTCTACTTCCACACCCATAGTATATGTGTAGTATGAAGTTACATTACAGGGTGCTATAGTTTCTAACTATGTGAAGGACAAAGGTGCTGCACCAGAGTTGTGTTTCTGCTCTTTCCACCTGACCTGACAGCAGCTAAAGGTGCAGCTTTTGTAGTTTTGAAGTGCTGGAGTGCCTAACAATTTCTAGTCAACAAAATTGTTGTCAGTATCTGAGAATCAATTCTAGGAAGCGTTTGTTGCTGGGTTAGTAGTAGTGCCCAGGGTTACTTTGATCAACTTAACAAAGCCCTTTAATAGGGGCATTTTGGGTTTCTGGTGGTTCCTGGCCACAGACCTGTTGCTGCTCCCCCCATGGTCATACTAGGATTCAAAATAGGCTCTGGCATTTCAGGTACAGACCCAAATAGCCCCCCACTAAACAGTAACTATCTATGGTATGATACAGCAGCCCCTCTAGCTTTTGACAGAATTCACATATTGCCAGTCAGAGCCTGCCCCCCTCCCCTTCCCCGACTTACCATGATTGAAATTTGTCTCTTAAAGGACCAGTAACATCAAAAAATTTTATAAAAAAATTCGTTAGTATACAACAAAAAATAAACACCATGACAAATTAAACTTTTAAATTGCAAAGCCTTTATTAAGAAATAACTTACAGAAACTCCACTTCCTGTCCTCTTCAGAAACGGCGAAAGGGCGACCATCCATCCTGCATTGATTGATTTCTCCTCCCTGGCTATTCTAGTGACAGCGAGTCTGCAGCGCTTCCCTTTTTCCAAGCAGCAGGTATTGGGAAAGTCGGATCAATGGGGTGTACATGCCACTTGCTCCCCATAACTGTGCCCATCTGACTGTGCTAGCAGTGCCCGCTGCTGAATCCTCCCAGTTGGTTACGATTCAGGATAGAAAGATAGAAAACGGCATCTCGTCTCCTAATCAGTCCATGTCTCCCAGCACTCAGCGCTGTGCCCAAGGTAGAGAGTCAGGACAGCAGCAGCAGCATGTCCAGTGGCAGCCCCCACAGAGTCCCATCCAACAGTGCCAGCTGCTGCCTCCCGCCGCAGAGAGCAGAGTTACTTCAGGGCGGCTTACTACAGCCGCTTCCCTCCCTTTGTCGTTTGGCAAATGGCGATCGGCAGTTGTCTCGTTTATTTAGCCACAGAGTAGGTTCCGTGTAGCCGCATCCTCCAGCCGCCGCAATCAAGGATAAAGCAAGTGAATGTGCCGGCGGCTCCTCTCCCCCTTCAGCTTCTCAGGTCACTTGCCGTGTAGCCGCCTCCTCCAGCCGACGCAATCAAGGATACAGCGAGTGAATGTGCCGGCGGCTCCTCTTCCCCTTCTCAAGTCACTTGCCCGTGTAGCCGCTGCCGCCGCAATCGCAGCGGAGGATACCTTTCCTGAATCCTTGCCTTCTCCTGCAGCAGTGTGCAGCCTCCAGACTCATGGACCTGTTGGATGGGATGCTGTGGGGGCTGCTGCTGGAAATGCTGCTGCTGCTGTCCCGACTCTCTACCTTGAGCACAGCGCTGAGTGCTGGGAGACATGGACTGAGTAGGAGACGAGATGCTGTTTTCTATCTTTCTATCCTGAATCGTAACCAACTGGGAGGATTCAGCATCGGGCACTGCAAGCACAGTCAGATGGGCACAGTTATGGGGAGCAAGTGGCATGCACACCCCATTGATTCGGCTCTCCCAGTACCTGCTGCTTGGAAAAAGTGAAGCGCTGTCACTAGAATAGCCAGAAAGGAGAAATCAATCACTGCAGGAAGGATGGTCGCCCTTTCGCCGTTTCTGAAGAGGACAGAAAGTGGAGGTTCGATAAGTTATTTCTTAAGGCTTTGCAATTTAAAAGTTTAATTTGTCTTGGTGTTTATTTTTCGTTGTATACTAACGAATTTTTTTACATTTTTTTTTGATGTTACTGGTCCTTTAAGTGGCAGAAAGCAGTGCCACCACAGTATCTAGACATTTTTCCCAATGTAACCAAGGAAATGTTGCCTACTTACGGATTCAGGGAATAGACAGAGTAAGAAATCGAAGTAGAGGGGGGAATAAACAGAAAAAACTCCTAGAATTAGAAGTGAAATGGATCTTTCTATTGGATACACGAGAACCCAAGGGGTTAAACGTGAGATGGGATGTAAGCTGCCATACGTAAATATATATAATTTCTAAAAAAATAATAAAAAAAGAAACAAAATGAAGTGAAATTAATAACCCTCCGCCCTAATAAGAGTTTCGAAATCACCAAACAGGTCTGTAAGTTATAATTCTAAAGCTACACAAGGTAGCGAAGTGAAAGATCAGCAATTGAAACAAAGTAAATAAATTGATTGAAACAAACTTATTTTTAAAGAAAAAAAATTTTTAAAGAGAATATTTGTAAGAGATATATTAAAAGACATGACAGAATGTTGGTGAAGTTGAGAAAAATATAAATATTATAGACTGAATAGGAAATAACTTGTAAGAACCTTTTTTATAAATGAAAATTAAAACTTTAGAACACAACTAATAGCTTTGAAAGAGTTAAAGAAGTTTTTAAGGAGGAAGTACGTCCCAAGTGACGTAAGCTTCCAATGCTTTTTAAACCATGTGATTGTAATTGTCATTAATGCCTATGATTACGTGTGGTAACATACGAAACGCGTTAGGTGGATATTTGTTTGTGTAATAAAGAAAAATCCTTTTTACCGTTACCTGGAGTCCTGTGGAGTGCGTGCCAAAGTGTTGATTTGTACCTTGATGTCTCCCCCATGCTGAGGGTTCGGGGCGCAGCACCCGGACCACCGAACAGGAGCGGTGAGTGACCCACTAATTTACTTTATTGGGACATTTAAAGCGGAGGGCTCGGGGCATATGCACCCGAGCCAATTTCAAACAGCGGTGAGCAAAACTGGATTAAATGTATTAGCAGACCGCGAAGTAGAAGAACGTCCCAATATTTAACCTTAACGATACGGCGGGTGGTTAGAGCGCTCCAGTCCCTAACTGTGTAAAAGTATATTGTAAATTCAGCATATAGGAGCGCTCACCGGGAGCCAAACATAACATGCAGTCAGAAGGCGAAGAGTTAATGGAGGAAATGAACAGGGATTTAATTAATATATCCCCAATCAAATATGCAAGTAATACAGAACGCCTAAAAAGACTACATGATGTGTTTGTGGGCCACGATATGTCTATTTCTCAACAACCATTGCAAAGAACTTTTCAGACACTGGAAAAGTTGTTAATTAAGGAAACTCGACTCTGGTGGGATATAGCAACCTTGGAAAAATATATGGAATTAAAAATCCTACCAAGAGGTTTAAGAATAAAAAAGTTTCCAACATTTCCAGTAGAAGATGAAAACTTCACATTGCAGTGGAATGAAACTTTAAGTAATTGTTCATTTAAATTAATTGATATGCTCATTGATTATAAGAAAGCACAGCTATTTGAAGTGAAAAAGGAAGTAAGCGAACAACAAGATAAAATTGAACAATCTAGAGGAGCGGAAGGGTTTGCGAAATTAGAGGAATTATTAAAATTAAAATTGAAAAAAGAGGAGGATGAAACAGTGAATAGAAAATCAAGGAAATTTAGTAGAGACAAAATGGATTATGAAGTAGGAAAAGTTTACGTAAAAACACCAGTTAGATCGAAGTTTAACCAACGCTCATTCAGAAGGAGTACACCAAAATCCATTCTAAAACCACCCCTAAGTCCAAAGAAAGTCAGCTTTTCAAGCTTTGAAAATAACTCTCTTAATGAGAATGATAATGCTTCCGGAGGTTCTGCTTCTTTTTCTGCTTCCTTACAGCAAGAACGTGAGACACATATGATGGAAATATTTACCAGTGACAAACGAGATAAAGGACACAAAGAAGAGAAAAGGAGAAAAGAAGAAGAAAAACATTATCAACAACAACAACAACAAAAGAAATGGATACAGAAAGAAAAGACACCACAGAATGAGAGGGACAATTTTTTACAGAAAGGACAACCCCAGAGGGAACGAGCAGAAGAAAGAGGAGACCGAGGAGACGCAAGAGAAGTAGATCAACGCAACTATCAGTTGCGCAAAAAACGGGGAACTGGGAGGATTATGTATTAAACTTGTCTGATAAAAATTTGTCAAATGGGGAAATGCAACTTCTAGCTAAAGGTCTAAATTTTAGTCCAACAACAAACTTTAATCTATTGGAAACATTATTTGACGTAAATCGTTTCGTAAGAAAATTAGTTTTGAAAAAATTCTTTTTAGAAAAGAAAAAGAAAAAGACATAGCAGCAGAAGTTGCATCTCCCGAGACTTTGGTAGTGGAGATAGATGATAATGTACAAAATGTTATGTGGAGCTTTAGGGAAGAGGTAACCATATCACACCTAGAGTCCCTAGCGAACGAAACAGAAGGAAATTCAATCATTAGAAAGGGTTTAAACAAACAAGATTTGGAAAAATTAAAAAAGAAATCTGAATTTTACCCAGTACACTTCAGAGGGAGTGCAGTTGAAACATTTCAGGAAGTAGTTGAACTAGAACTCACGAAATTGTCAAATGAAGTTAATAACACTAAAAATATAAAGACATCAAATTTAAATAATATAGAACTCAAGGCATTACAATCTCTAAAAAAAGATGAAACTTTAACAATTAAAAAAGCGGACAAAGGGGGATTAGTAGTAGTATTAAATACAGTGGACTATGTAAAAGAGGCTGAACGGCAACTAAGCGATGACACATCCTACCAGGTACTAAAGGGAGATCCTACAATGCTTTTTAAAAAAGAATTGGTAAGGATTGTAGAAAAGGGCCACAATTTAGCAATATTTGGGCAAGATATTAAATCCCTGCTAGTACCAGATAACCCAATACTACCAATCTTCTATCATCTCCCCAAAGTCCATAAAGGAATATTTCCGCCCAAAGGGAGACCTATAGTGTCAGGGATTAACTCATTAAACGAAAAACTTTCGGAGTTAATCGATTTGTATTTACAACCTTTGGTAAAAAGACTTACTTCGTACTTGAGGGATACAAAGCAGGTTTTACAGATCTTTGAAAACTTTCAATGGAAATCAGATTATATTTGGGCAACTGCAGATGTAACAAGTCTTTACTCCTGCATACCCCACGAAAAAGGTCTGCATGCAATTCGATATCACTTAGAAAGATACAGTAATTATGACACGGATACTAAAGAGTTTATCCTAGAAGCAATTGAATTTCTATTAAAACACAATTTTTTTAAATTTGACCAAACACATTACCTCCAAATATGTGGGACCTCAATGGGTGCGAAATTCGCACCCACATACGCCAACCTTTATATGGGTTGGTGGGAAGAGAAACACATATATGAAGGTAACATAAAGGACACGGGTGCAATTATGATCTATAAACGCTATATAGATGATTTGATTTTTGTATGGAAAGGGGATGGGGAAACGTATTCAAAATATTTGGAAACACTAAATGATAACGATTTAAACCTAAAATTAACAGGCACATTTAATAGCACAAATATACAGTTTTTGGACTTAGAATTGTCCCATGAAAATCATGAGATACAAACTACAGTATATCGCAAAAAATGTGCAGGAAATTCGTTATTGCATGCAGACTCATGTCACCCGAGACATGTATTTCGAGGGGTACCAATAGGACAATTTTGTAGGCTTAAGAGAAACTGTAACACAGAAGCAGAATTTTTAAGAAAAGCCTGTAACTTAAGAGATCAATTTCTACAAAGGGGCTATCGAATGCAAGAACTAGAAAAAGCATTTAAAACAGCTATTTTAAAAACTAGAGAGGACCTGCTAAAAACGAGAAATTTTAACAAACATCATAAAATGGAAAAACCACTATTTATTACCTCATATAGTAGGCAGTTCACCCAAATAAAACAGATTATCAATAAACATATACCAATGCTTTTTAATGATAGCAAACTGAGAGAGGTACTAATACAAGGGTATAAATTTGTAAGTAGAAAAGCACCAACATTGGGACAAATGCTATCCCCAAGTGAATTTAAAAGAAAAGAAAATAGTAGAAATTGGCTAGAAGTGAAGGGTACGTACTGCTGTGGAGCATCAAGATGTATCACATGTGTACAAATGTATAAGTCAAAAATATTTGTAAGCACAATATCGCAAAAACAATATAACATCAATTGTTTTATTAACTGTAATACAAGCCATGTGGTGTATCTATTAACATGTACAAAGTGTGGCATTCAGTATGTAGGATGCACCACCCGCCCCCTAAAAAATAGAATGCGAGAACATATAAGTCAGATAGTGGCAGAAAGCAGTGCCACCACAGTATCTAGACATTTTTCCCAATGTAACCAAGGAAATGTTGCCTACTTACGGATTCAGGGAATAGACAGAGTAAGAAATCGAAGTAGAGGGGGGAATAAACAGAAAAAACTCCTAGAATTAGAAGTGAAATGGATCTTTCTATTGGATACACGAGAACCCAAGGGGTTAAACGTGAGATGGGATGTAAGCTGCCATACGTAAATATATATAATTTCTAAAAAATAATAAAAAAGAAACAAAATGAAGTGAAATTAATAACCCTCCGCCCTAATAAGAGTTTCGAAATCACCAAACAGGTCTGTAAGTTATAATTCTAAAGCTACACAAGGTAGCGAAGTGAAAGATCAGCAATTGAAACAAAGTAAATAAATTGATTGAAACAAACTTATTTTTAAAGAAAAAAAATTTTTTAAAGAGAATATTTGTAAGAGATATATTAAAAGACATGACAGAATGTTGGTGAAGTTGAGAAAAATATAAATATTATAGACTGAATAGGAAATAACTTGTAAGAACCTTTTTTATAAATGAAAATTAAAACTTTAGAACACAACTAATAGCTTTGAAAGAGTTAAAGAAGTTTTTAAGGAGGAAGTACGTCCCAAGTGACGTAAGCTTCCAATGCTTTTTAAACCATGTGATTGTAATTGTCATTAATGCCTATGATTACGTGTGGTAACATACGAAACGCGTTAGGTGGATATTTGTTTGTGTAATAAAGAAAAATCCTTTTTACCGTTACCTGGAGTCCTGTGGAGTGCGTGCCAAAGTGTTGATTTGTACCTTGATGTCTCCCCCATGCTGAGGGTTCGGGGCGCAGCACCCGGACCACCGAACAGGAGCGGTGAGTGACCCACTAATTTACTTTATTGGGACATTTAAAGCGGAGGGCTCGGGGCATATGCACCCGAGCCAATTTCAAACAGCGGTGAGCAAAACTGGATTAAATGTATTAGCAGACCGCGAAGTAGAAGAACGTCCCAATATTTAACCTTAACGATACGGCGGGTGGTTAGAGCGCTCCAGTCCCTAACTGTGTAAAAGGTCCTTTAAGTTGGCCATAGACGTAGAGATCCACTTGTTTGGCAATGTCGCCAAACAAGCGGATCTCTCCCCGATGTGCCCACATTGAAGTAATGTATCCGATATGGGCGGTCAGATCTCGGGACCACATACATGCGGCCGCATTCCGCCGGGATTTTTTAACTTGCCCGATCGAGATCGAATGGGGAAGCCCATCGGATGGCCCCACACACAGGCCAATAAGCTCCTGACTCGGTATGTCGGCAGCTTTTATCGGCCTGCGTATGGGGGCCTTTACAGTTACTGGGGAAGCTTTTTGGTGCACATGGCAAAGTTCCACATTTGCATCATGACTAAAATTGCACTGATCTTGATCTTTCTTAATGCAGTGAGTTAGCATGGGATTTATTTTTTAAAGGAAGAGTAACTTCAAAAAATTTTTTTTAAAAATTCATTAGAATACAACGGAAAAAAAACCCACCAAGACAAATTAAAATTCAAAATAGCAAAGCCTTTATTAAGAAATAACTTACCGAAACTCTACTTCCGCTCCTCTTCAGAAAAGGCGACATGGTGACCATCCATAATGTGGATGAGGATTTCTCCTCCCTGGCTATCTCCCATAGTCTACTGACAGCAGGAAAATGTTGGACGGTGCTGGAAAAGCGGGCCGCCTTGATGAAGAGCTGAAGTGCCTGGTGTGCGGCTCCTTCTACAGGGAGCCCATTATCCTCCCCTGCTCCTACAGCCTGTGCCTATCCTGTGTGCCCGGAACATCCTTGTGCAGACCCTGGAATCAGAGTCCCTGCAGAGCCGGCGCTCCCACCACTCGTGGCACTCGTGCGACTTTGACAGCTTGGCAGCAGATGTGCATTCCAACCACATGCCCTCCAGCAGTTACCACAGTCTACATAAGTGGCAGGAATCCCCGACATTGCCGGTGTCGACTGCCACGGACAGCAGCTACTACACAAACCAACAGCAGCAGCACTGCCAGCCAGGCTCTCTTTATGGGCAACTCTGATCCTACCAGTTCCACGGCGCTACCATCAATGGGATTTCTTATTCTGCGATTTTAACAACTCACAGAGAGGCAGCTACGGCACCGGCCCATTCCCTTCCTCCGTGCCCGGCTTGTACAGTAGCCCCTTCTACAGGAACCCCTTCCCTGGCTACAGCCTGGCCTAAGACTCCTACAACCTGCACTGCTCCTGCTTTGATCAGAACATTCCGCTGCTCTGCAATGAACTGCAGAGGTGGGAGGGAGCGCTGGCTCTGCAGGGACTCTGAGTCTGGGGTCTGCACAAGGATGTTCTGGGCAAACAGGATAGGCATAAGGCTATGGGAGCAGGGGAAGATAATGGGCTCCCTGTAGAAGGAGCCGCACACCGGGCACTTCAGCTCTTCATCAAGGCGGCCCACTTTTTTTGATGTTACTGTTCCTTTAAATAAAATGGTAAGCTAAAAAGGTAACAAAAGTATGAAAAATAATAGGAAGTGTGAAAAGAAAGAGGAAGAAGAATACAAAACACTGCCTGCAAATACTACGATACCTTTTGCCAGATGGCAGGGGATGAAAGAATTTGTAAAAAGGATGAGATGGCTCTGTTACTATATTAATTCCCTTACTGGCACATCGTTTATCAAAAAAATCTTGAATCAATGGTGAGGTTTCACCAATAATCTTGCCTGCTGTTCTCACAATCCTTTGCACCACTACAATTTCCATACCACACCATTATGGAGTTTGTCAATACAACTCCCCTGTAAAATGGCTTCAGTACCCTCTTAGAAAGATTTGCTTTCTTCAATCTCCTTAAAAGGAAAAGCCATTGTTGTGCCTTACTAACTATACATTAATTGTCAAGTTAGGTATAATGTGTCTGCATATACCTTTTCCTTTTTTTTTGCTATCAAATTCAAACTAGTATTAAAATGGAAGAGTGATACAGATGAGAAGACTGCATAAGTGTAAGATCCACAAATGTAGCTCCTGATAATTGGCATGGACCTGCGCAGATCCCTATTTACTGAACGTGGATCAAAGGATCCAGGCATCAAATCAGAGAGGGGAAGTTAATGCATGTTATTTAAATACTGAAGTTTAGAAATGATTATACAGGTATGGGATTGCTCATCTGGAAACCTGACATCCAGAAAGCTCTGAATTATATAGACCTTTTAAACGCTATTTTTAAATAACTTATTTTTTCTGTAATAATAAAACCATACCCCTTTATAAAAATGAAATCTGCAGTTATCCTGTTTTTAGTCTATAACCCTTGTTTTTTCAGTTAAGCCCCATGTTTTTCACCAAAAATTCTCATGACTATATACAGGTCATGGTACGAGGATGTGACTTCCAATATCCTCATATTTTACAACAGTGGGTACATTATTTTTGAAAATACATTTAAATTGGTCATGTGACACAATAAACATCACTAAGCACTATCATCTGCAAATCACCATCATTCAAAAAGTTCTTACCTTTAAGTTAGCATTTTTACACATTTCAGAGTGGGTTGCGCATTGTTGGACTGTCATTCTGTTTGGCTTTGACATTTATTTGCAGAGTTTTACAGCTACATTTCCACTCTACATTATTTGCAGTTACCTGTAGTTAAACTTTATACCAGTTATGTGTACCATTTTATATGTAGTGAGACGGTTGTCATTTCTCATGTTCAAAGATCAGATTATAAGTCATGCAAAGAAGTCACCGAGGCCTTGAACAGTGTAGAGTACATACAAATATAATATTTAGGGGGGTATTAAAGTCCCTATGCTAAAAAAAAGTTTTTTTTTACACTAAAATCTGAATTTTTTGTGTAAAAAAAACTCACATTTTTCAAGATTTATTATACCCTGAGGATGCAGAGAGTCAGAATCCGAAAGTACTCCATCTTGTCGAAGTCCTGCAGAGGTCCTATTTGCAATTTGAAGATATCATGGTGTGCGCTGAGTTTCATATGATAATTTTAATATTTCGGGCTTTTCCACTGATTTCATGAAAAATTCTGACTTTTCAGGCGTCAAATCCGAAAAATTCAGATTTTTCATGCGACAATCTGAAAAAGTTTCGGTTTTCATGCGACAATCCGAAAAAGTTACAGTTTTTCTACAATCTTATTTTTATCGTGTTTTTTTAATGATAAATAAGGGTAAATTATGGATTCTAGTTTTTTTGGGGGGATTTTGATAAATAACCCCCTAACTGTATTTGAAGAAATGTTATTTACAGAAGGAGATTATACACTTTCTGATCACCACTGTGATCTCCCTTTAGTAACTGAACGATTGATGAACAAAAAACAGAGAAATCGAAGAGGTTTGTTTTCTCAAGAGAGAATTTATTGACGTTACAGAATCCTATATACCCAAAATTTCATTAGCATAGGAGTGCACTTCTGCTGCTTGCATAACTAATACAGAACCTTTGTTAATACTAACAGTTTCCTTAAATTAATAGCAATTCTGGAAGACAAACTCATTTGATAGAAAATATAAAAAATTTTACTGTACAAAATTTTACAACACATTCAAAAAGATACGCGTCCAGTACACCATAGTACAGACTCCATTTACATCTAGCACTGATGTTTTGGCCAATAGAGCGGTATTGTACAGCCAAAATAAACATTTCTACACGTCTAAAAAGGACACACGTTTTACAGTTGTGATTCACTCCCTTACTATAACATGATAAGAAAAGATTACTAAAAGCAATAGTCACATTTAAATCAGTGGTCTTTTAAAAAAGGTGTGGGGAAAATCTGCTTAACAAAAAATAGAAACACACCAGTGCATCAAACCAAACTTAAAGCAGTTTGTATGTTTTCACAGGACTAGGCAATATTTTATGCACTTGTCAGTGCCTGCAGTTTAATCTTACTAATGTATTTCCTATTCCCATCAAGTCAGAAAGTGTAACAGTTAAAGAAAAAAAAAAGAAAAAAAGCACCCAGGTAGAGCACATGATCATTCCAACAGTCCTATCCAAATGCTGCAAGTCACACCTCCATGTATATGCTTGGGCCTCCACCCCAAAGCTGAATGCTTACTCTATCAGTGTATGTCCAGTGAATGAATTAGCTACCCTTGTAGCCTTGTTATTATACTACTGGACATTTTGTGGAGTTGTTGAAAATATATTTGACTGTATTAAAATCCATTTAGACAAAAGGCCATTTTACAGGAACATTCTAATCGGTGTGGCTTGTTTGGAATTCACATGATTTGTGTTACTGCCTGAAAATCAATCCGGTCATAAACAGTGACAAATCGAGGAAGTGAAATTTGTTTCAGATGACCTATATTGTTAATGAATTGTGTAATGATTAATGGAAGTCAGTAAGAGTGTGTGTTGAAAATCGTATCCCTTGGGTTTGCATCTGTTGTCAACCACACTAAATGAAAATATAAATACACTTAGGGAAAAATAACTTAGGACACATGGTGTAAGCAGGCTGTCCAACTGCAGATGTGACATTCCAAGAGATTATGGCCCCTAGTCTTCATAGACTTCCAACCGTGTGAAACAGCAGACTAAATTCTAAAATCATACACTTACTTTGTAAGATCTAGTAGTGATTATTATCTTGCATAGGAACTCGTGTTTGCAGGCGAGGTGTTGCAAATTCCACTGAAATGTTGATTATGGGAATAAAAACTATGATGTATACATCAGAGAACTATTGTGTCTATGTAGGAGGTCATTTATCAACACTGGGCAAATTTGCCCATGGGCAGTAACCCATGGCAACCAATCTATCTGCATTCATTGATCTACTTGAAGCTAGCTTTAAGAAGCTCTTCACCGATTGGTGGTTATGGGTAACTGCCCATGGGCAAATTTGCCCAGTGTTGATAAATAAGCCCAGTCAGGGGTTGTGAAAAAAAGATTTTATCCAATATGTTTAGACACACAGTTATGGTACATAATTCTATGCATTATAATAATCTGCCCATAATAAATCTTTTATTGCACCTGAAACACTTCTTATCTAAAGCAGATCTTTGCTACACCTTCACCCAAGAATTTAACAGCCCTACTGAGGGAGTGTCACATAGGTAAAAAGATTTATATACAGAACAAAGGAAATCCTTACTGATAAAGGGAACTCCTCACATCTATAAAAGAGCACTAACTGTAAATGATGGTTAACCTTTAGTTTGATGGAAGGTGCAGCTGTGACAAAGCAGAAGGCCATATAGGAATGCCATATTTTCATAATCCTTTATATGTTTGTACACATTGTTTCTAATATTAACCATTTTGCCATTGCTCTGATCCTCTTCAATCCCCAAATTGTTTAATTGAGATCAGACACAAAGCTAATATGTGAGTACAGATTATATTTGAATCACCAAGCAGTAACTGGGAACACACCCTGCAGGCAATATAGGGTATGATTTGGAGAGAATATCTGCTCCCTATGCACGGTGCTTTGGAAGCCCAAGCAGAAGCTCAGTTAGGATGGGATTTTCAGTATATGCATGATATATAGATATTCTTAGCATGTTGGCACTATGATTGATGTTATGTAAAGTTTGTTGGGGGGCCCCAACCAAATGCTGCACCTCAAATGGGGTCAAACAACTAGAGCCTTGCCATAATCTGAGCTGTTGATGGCTATACACCCTGGTTTTCTCTGTTTATAATAATCACTCTAACATCATATTTAGTGATCTCATTCCAATGACACATACGCTTTAAAAACAATTAAACCGGTCAAGCGTGTGGGCAGTGTTGGGCTGAGGTGCCCTCCACAAAACCTCAAGCAGAAGGCCCTTCAAAATATTTGTCCTCCCTTCTCTCATTACTTTGTTCTCCTAGTGTCTTCTGCTATCTATTCTTCTCTCCATATCCACTGCATGTTCTCATATTGAAATGGGACATGACAATGGTATACTGTAGCTATAAAAGGCCAAATCACTGAGTGAGCAGTAAGGACCACAGGCAATTTTCCTCTAGACAGCCAAAAGAGACTGTTTAGGCCTCTTTATTCTTGAATGCAAGAGCCACCGCTGGTGGGTAGTGACATGGGTGATACCATGTTAAAACAAAAACACACGCTAACTTTTATGTGTTCATATATGTATCACTGAATAAAATTTATTACGGCTCAGATATAAAATATGAAAGCGATAGCATACTTATAGTAAAACTTGCATTCACATATAACTAGGCTCTAAGGTGTTTTAGTTGGGAGTAAAGGCCTTGATATACTGGCTGTTCAGTCCCAATGATACTGTAAGAATTACAGTATCTTGGCAGTGAAATCAAAGGTTATATGGGAGTCTCACTATACCGTCTGTGATGTTCCATCTCTCATGGAAAATACTATTGAGCCACTTGAGTTGAAAAGAAAGACCCAGAAAATACACTGTTTGAACCATTGAAAATGGATTCTGGAAAAGGCTTTTAGCAGTTTGTTTAACTAAAATGAGTTTTTATACTCATAGACTGATGGCACATGGGGTGCTGATGCAGGTGGTATTTCCGATTCAGTTAACAGAGAGGCATGAGTGGAGGGTTTAGGTGCTTTTCTGCGGTCAGATAGATGTCCCATGTGTCAGGGGCTCTATAGTAGGGGCTGCTGGCTTTAGTTAAATTGTTTCAGTAAGCATGGGCTGGTTAGTGAAAACAATGAAGTCAAGGAGTTTTGCACTGCTGCACAGATTTGTTGTTTGGGATATTATGCTGTAACAAAAAGTCTGAACAGGAAGCTACCAATCTCCTCAGACATGAATGATTTTCCATATTGGGTCTCATGCAAAATGAAAACATATTCTTCAAGTGAACTTTTGCTTGGAAAACACATGGACAGATGTAATTTATTTTTTTATTTACCATACTAATCCTACCTTCCAAAAATATTTAAATGCATGTTAACCTTACTCAGACATGGGGCTAATGTTTTACTTAGAAAGAAAGCCAAATATATTTTTAAAATCTGTTGTAAAATCTATAGTTAGTTAAATGTCGCCAAACCACAGTTCCTATTTGGCCTTATTTGCAGGGTTACTTGCTTATCTGTGCAGTCTGAAAGCAAAAAGGCAAGCACAGGATGCCATACTAATCTGCGGGAAGACAGGAATCTGAAATTCATTTGTACGTACAAAAGAAAGTCATCATTTTAATCGGCCAACAAGGTATTTATTATATAGATAGAATAGATCGTTTTTAAGCCTCACATTTTAAAATGCCTGTTCTCCAAAAATATATACAAACCAAATATAGAGGCCATCAAAACCCAGTTCTGGTGAAAGTGTTCCCATTTATAAATGTATAAGAAAGGTTTGCATCGTTTTTTTGTGTTTAGATCCAATACACTGGCCAGTGCTTTACTCGTGTCTTTGGGTGGGAAAAATTATTTACATATACTATTTTCTATGTTCTCTGTGTTAAAGAGGACCATGGAACACTCACAGCATATGGACCCCATGGCACAATGAGGGCTTTTTAAATGCTGGCAAAAAAATGTGAGAGATGCCTCATAGCATCAGTACTGGAAATGTTGAGCCCCAAAAATCCTGATTTTGGCTAGCTAAAAAGCACCAGTTTTAATGGAGTCAATAATTCCCATTCAATGCAAAGGAATTTCAGGCTTTGCAACCAGCAGAAAAGATCCCCCCGGTACTACCAGCCTTAGAAACTTATGGGGAGACCTGCCAGCAACGTTAGCTTTTTGCTAAAGGTCAATATGTATTAAAGTGACAAAACGTTGAATAAAAACTGTGAATTTTCATGAAATTATTGTGGCAGGTATCAGATTCCAAAAAAAAACTCAGCAAAACTGCATTTATACACAGGTTATTAATTTCTACATACAGTAGTTCTACAATATTTGTACCACCTTGTGCTTTAGATGGAGATGCTGTAGAGCTTCTAAGTTTTATTGCTGGTGGCAGAAAGTTGATGTGAGTTGCCCACATTCCCAAGGGACACCCAGAAGAATCAAACCCAGTGATGTAAAGTTTGAGACCTACACAACATTTGCAGATCACTTATATTTTCATTCAATTGCAGTTATTTATAAAACATGAGCAGGAACTAAAATTGAGGCTATTCCTCCTGTGCAAACACAGAAAATGTTTTACTCACACTCAGGCTATGCCCTTATTTGTAAAAGTTTTAATAAATAGAAAATAAGTGTAAATCTCTGAAACAAAAACGAGCTTTTGTTTCAAGGCATATTGAGTTTGTTTTACAGAATTATTTAAAAGATGCTTAAAAATGCTCTCTCCTTCAGTGTTTTACCACATTTCTATATACTTGTGTTTATGGAAAATCTAAAAGGTATATTAATAAGCAGAGTTAGGAGAGTCAACCGAACTGTAGCATCTCAACAAAGATCTTGCTACTCGTGATCCCTGCATTAAAGTAAAGTTAAACTCTGACAAAAACTAATGACTGTACGTGTGACATAAAACAGGAGAACCCCCAGCCAAACAAAGGTATTTCTTTTCTGGTTTGTGGTGAAATACACATAAACAACCTCTGATGAGGGTATTAGGGGCAATAAAAAACATACTTATCTAGATATTACATGAATTATCATGGGAAGAACAGTTGAAGAAGTAATGAAAACCTGTGAAAGATTCACTTCAGCAGTACAGAGATCTACATCTTACATACAGAAAATGATATATGTAATATAGTTAATTCAGTTGCTGACAATGGGTCTGTCAAAACATTTTTAAGAGATTGGGTATCGCAAGTCAGTTACTAAGCTATAACCTCTGTAATAAATATTTATTGGAATCTTTAACTCATATCTAAATAATTATGAATTTAAGGGTATTGTGGGTCAGAATGAATGTATGATCATGAACTTCTAGCACTTTACTAGAGTGTCAAAGATTTTGCAGCATCCTTAGGCGGCTTACTGCTGGAGCATTATGGATGCCCACCAAAGGTTTATGAACAAAGTCTTTTTCATGTCACTTCTCATATTCTCATAGCTTATACAGAAGATAAAAAGTCAGTCACATTTATTTTCATTTCATCGACACAATACAATTTCACAAGCCTAAAATCATATGTAAACAACATGAGCAGAAGGTAACAATTAAGGCTTAAGCCATTCAGCACTGGAAAAGGTAGCAATGGCACTGCAGTGCTCTTGCTCAGTGCAGAATGGGTTAATGGAAATGCAGTGACAGTGGGAAAGAAATCCAATAGCCAGAAGGTTTACTGTGCCTGCCTTATGGCTGCAGAACGAATCAGAGATTTGCTGCACTGTTAGGGGACTTTACAATTGACATATTCCATTGTAGGCTACCCTGCTCCAAGATTTCCAGGCCAAGCCTTTAATAACGGGAGATCATTTTGCTACCGTTAATGCTGAAAAAAGGAGGACAAAACAAATATTTCCAAGTTAGAAAAATCAATTCAATTCAAGTTATATCTAAATCTACTTTACAAAATGTATTCATCATTATCATCGATCGAACGGGATGTAAGATTGTCCAACAAATAACTGAGCAGCACGATGAACCGTTTTCTGTATAAATGTTTACTATTCCATATTTAAAAATTACAAATACAATTTACAGCAATAAAACATCTACAAATTGATATGTAAAATACAGGTCCTAATGAACTTTTCATGAATTTAGGGGCGCAAACGAAAACTATAGCTGCAAAAAGGCATTTTATAAGCGAAATGAAGGGGGGAGGAGTCAAGGCCAGCTTGCACATTACACATAATATTGTACATTATTAAATTAAATGTATCTTGAATACAATTTCAACGGCTTCCCTGGCATTATGCTGTAAAGCCATTATGCCTGTAAAATGCACGTGTATGTATAAATTATATTTGTATATGTATAAATACACACAGAATTATCTGCATTTACCTTTTCATCTCTCCCAATAGAATCGCTTTGATTTAATCTGAAGTATCAAACTCATTAGTTAAATGAGAAACTCCTGCATAGTTTAAAGCCTTTGGGAAGTTTTCTTTAGAAGCAAGTGATTCATGCATTATAATACATAGGTACAGGTTGTATTATGGGGTCATTCATTGCATTTAAGCTACTTAAAATATTTAAACATTAAAAACCCCAGTGGGACTGCTCTGCAACCAGTATGGATCTAAGCTAGCTTAGTTACCATCAAGTACTCGCTTAACATTACAGAGAAAAACTGTTCATAGGATGCTTTGGGAAATGGTAATTTTAAGGATAAAAGTTATTTAGAATATAATATAACATACCAGTATAGTAAATTACATACATGGCCACAGTGGATGCTAATTATAAATACCATTTACTCGTTGTTATTGCTGGATATGGAAAAGGCTTCAGCCCCCTGAAGTACTAAAAGTAATCTGTCTCAAAATATTGGCCTGAACAATCTGAATATGCTACACATTCATTAAAAAAAAAGTTTGTTTAAAAATGGTTGTGTGTATACATTTGCTGGACAATCTTAAACACAGATAAATTAAAATGTTATGACACTACTTCTACAGACACACACATAAAACACTCAGCATAAAATCCTAATGCTTGTATCCCTACTTCAGAGAATGTTATTTTTGTCAAAAAAGTGCTTGAGAGAGCAAATATGCTGCCGAGTCGTATGGTTAGTGCCAAGTATTTTTCCCTTTGCAGTCAGAATTTGTTATTCAAGCAAATAGCCCACACCAAGAAAAGAGCAGGCAGGAGAAAATCAAAGCAGAAGAACATCCAAGGGGGTTAAAAAAGGAGTTCTGTTATTGGTTTTGTGGATGGAAGGCCACTGTCCACGAAGCTGAAGATTAGCAGAAGATATTATGGAAACATGCAAGGCAATGCCCAGTTAGTGTGCCAGCAGCTATAACCTATGAGAAAAAAACAGAAAGAAAACAGTTGATCAAAAGTAAACAGCAGTTAATCGACAATCCTTAGAGAAGAAAGTTATCAGTATTAGTTAAGAGAGAAGTGGCAAAATGGTTTTGCTATATATAAAAGGCATAAGATCTGGCCTGCCTAGATCCTTGAGAGCAAATTGTTGCCATAACAGGGCACAGGTAATTAGGAATGCAATGAATCCACTATTTTGGATTCGGCCGAACCCCCGAATCCACTGCGAGAGATTTGGCAGAATACTGAACCCGAATCCTAATTTGCATATGCACATTAGGGGTGGAAAGGGGAAAATGTTTTTACTTCCTTGTTTTGTGACAAAAAGTCACGCGATTTCCCTCCCTGCCCCTAATTTGCAAATTAGGATTCGGTTCGGCTGGGCAGAAGGATTCGGCCGAATCCCGAACTGAATCCTGGATTTGGTGCATCCCTACAGGTAATAAACATACTGGTTCCTTCCTGTGGTATTTAGGCAGCTTGCATCCATTCAACACCCTCTGTCACTTGCAATAGTACTTGTGATCAGATTCATGCAGTAAAAATGTGGGAAGGGTTAAACCAGTACAGGTATAGGGGAATAAGTGTGATTTGTCCTCTACTGTAACCAAAGTGTTAACAGGCAGTAATTAAAACTGCTGACTTGTTGAACATGGGTAAGAAGCTGTTCTGTAGTGAAAACATATTTATGTCTCTCTGCTCTGCTGGCTATCTTTATAATAGTCGCATACTTGATCTAAAAAATGCATAATGTTACATTTAGGGGCAGGTTTATGATGTGGTGTAAAAAACTGTGGAATAATTCGCCAGGTATCACTGTGTAAAAAAAACCCCGTAAAAATGGCACCATTTTTTACGCGTTTTTTCTTTTTGCAACTTCCACTGGAGCTTACACACAAAGTTCTGAAGCAGTGTAAAATTAATGGCGGCAAATTCAATGGCGTAAAATAAAACCCGCACTGGTAAAATAGCCATTTATTTTACACAGCTTTTTACACAGGGTTTTTCTGCAAATTTTTATTTTACAAAGCATAATAAATAGGCCCCTTAGTCTGTATATTATCTGATGAAATGGCTGAAAGTTTCTGAATCCGTTACAGTCAAGTTCTGTTTTTCCAACAAACGTGCAAGGGAAGGCAATGTTATGAGAAAGGTGTAGCAAACTATTTGTTAGCCACAGGACAGTGCATTTGAGCTCCATGCTGATAGAAGTGGCCCTTGATATAAAAGCGATGCCACTGTCTGCAGAAGCAAACATGCAAAATGAAAACATGCATTAATTCCAGGTACCCAGAGCAGAAACAGTAATGTGCAATAGTGCCATTATATCCACGGAGTATGGACAGGCCCCCACAGTACGTTGATAGAGAATGGAAAAAGATGGCACGATGAGGTGAGCATCACAATTTAACCAAGAAGGAAAAAAGCAAAAATAAGTTTAGTTAGTTGCACATAGCTATCTGGTTCATCACTGAAAATAAAATACATCTAGCTGTATTCAATATTATGTAAAGAAAATCATGTCCTTTCATGCATGCACTAACACCATTAATTACTAGGTGAGCTTTTCGTTTAAAGGGGTTGTTCACCTTTAAATTAACTTTTAGTATGATGCAGAGAGTTATATTCCAAGACAATTTGCAATTGATTTTCATTTTATTATTATTTGTGGTTTTTGGGTTATTTGGCTTATTATTCAGTAGCTCTCCAGCCTGCAATTTCTACAATCTGGTTTCTAGGGTCCAATTTACCAAAACAACTGTAATATGAATTGGTGAGTGCCAGAACAGAAAGAAGAGTAATAAAAACTAATAATAACAATACATTTGCAGCCTTACAGAGCATTTGTTTCTTTGACCCCCAATTGGAAAGCTGGAAAGAGTCAAAAGAAGAAGGCATAAAATATAAAAACGATAAACAAAAAATAAATACCAATTGAACAGTTGTTAGAATTAGTGATTCTATAATATACTAAAAGTTAATATAAAGGTGAACCACAATGTTAATACGGGGAAATGGAGGACGAATTCATGAATTTTGGTCCTGTTTTTGCTGATAAATCATGGTAGGTAAAGAGCTTCCCCTAGACTTTTCAGTCACTTTTTCTAGACTGCTTAGTATACAAACATTTCCCAGAACAGACTGTAATATTTATGGTGAACAGAATGATTTTGGGCATTGTGCCACAGATGCTTATTTCATTGACAAAAACGCACTTTGAGATGCCCCAAATCCCCCTCTTTGCGGCCTCTGTGAATCATGTGAAAATGACAGTAGCGTTGATTTTCTCACAAAGGCACTTAGACAAGATGTATTAGAGCAAAAAGGTGATGCTGGCTGAGGGATCAAGCTAATGAACACTGCCCAGGCTAAAATCAAATTACTCACTCTGCAGATTTCCAGAAGTGACCTGGATGAGACAACCTTCGGTTCAGTTTTGGCAGCTTCTCCAACATGTCCATAAGGAGTGTAAAACTTGGCCTTTCATCGATATCAAAAGCCCAACACGCAGCCAAGATTTCCTACAATGCATTAATAAAGGTTCTCATAAAGTTGAATAGATAACGTAGAATATTTTTTTCTCTCTTTAAACGAGAACAAAAAAAAACAACATTAACTGAAATACTTACAGTAACTTCTTTCCCTAGACTTGTTGAAGATAAGACTTGCTTCATGCCTTCACCACTTCCAATCTGCCAGATAAGGGCCTCAACTGCTTGTCTCTTCAACGGCCAGTCTCTAGCCTGAAGTTCATACCAAATGGTGCTGAAACAAAACCCCCAATAAGTTGCAGAAGTGGACAACACTATGTAACCTACTGACCTACTACAAAGCACAAAGTATTTGTTTTGTAAAATAAAAGTTTCCTTTATGGTCCAACATCCTGGGTCAGGAAATCTCACTTTTGGATGTAGAGTCTACATGTGCAGTGTTAGCATGGAACCCCCAAATTCTTAATACCTGGAATATGACCCTTATAGAATAAAACATCACACTGACATTGACATAAAATAATAAACTGTGCATGGGGAGGACAGGGAAGTTGCACTATTGAGCAAGATATTATGTAAATGAGTTCATATCACTTTACATATGTAATGCAGGAAATATGGATAACAGTAGGCAGATTACAAGTTATTACATATTTACAAGAATAAGAGTTTGTAGTATGATAGAGGTGGTAAATGTTTCTAATGATGGAGACAATCACTGATAATGAGCATGTCTGCATAAAGAGACACCCCCATTTTTTGTCCCCTATAAAGGCAACCTAATGCAGATGAGGAAGGGAGTTAAAGTAATATATAAAGGTCAATATGTTATTTTTACAGATTCCTATGGGACTGCAGCATCTGATAGAGTAGAAAGTACTGTACATAGGAAGTTATGTCTTGCTTTAACTGAACTATGTTGTGAGTTTGTCATAAACTTTGTGATGCGGAGTCTCACCTGTAGCTCACTTATCGCATAGTACAGACTCTGTTTTGTGTCACTCAGACAGCTGACAATAGTAGAGAATAGGGTACTATTAAAAGGGGTTGTTCACCCTCCAACACTTTTTTAAGTTCAGTTGTTTTCAGATCACCAGAAATAGACTTTTTTTAATTGCTATTTTCTGTTTGTTACCATTTTTCTAATATTGTAGAAGTTTAAAGCTTCATTTTTCACCTTCTTATGTCTTTCTGAAGATGCTCTGTTTGGGGGGGTCACCGACCCTGCAAACTGTTCTAAATTGATACATTTAGTTGATGCATTTGTCATCTTTGGTCCTGCTGAGCAGACTCCTTGAGTTTCATTGCAGGCAGCTGTTAGAATTGATATAATAGTTGCCAATACTCCAGAAATGCTGCTGAGAAAAGTATCAACCAATGTAGCAAGCTGTAACAGTTCAAAATTTGCACCCGGATTATGGAGCTGCCAGAAACTCATTAGAGACCGGAGCATTACATTTTAAACATCAATTCTGGAAAACAATCTGAAAACAAGTGAACTGAAAAAAAGTGTTTGGCAGATTAACAACCCCTTTAACTACAACAGACAAGCTATCTTTACTATTTTTCAGCACTTTATTACAGTCTAATTGTAGGTTGGGAAGATAAAGATAGAAGGAACTAATGTTAGCACAGAAGCAAATGCAAGATAATTGATTTTGAAGATACTGAAATGTTACTACCTGGTGATTTGAAAGAATGAAATGAGCTAGTGTTGTGTAATAAGTGGTACAGGTATGGGATCCATTATCCGGAAACCCATTATACGAAAAATTCCGAATTATGGAAAACCGTCTCCTATAGACTCCATTTTATCCATATAATCCAAATGTTTAAGAATAATGTAATTTTTCTATGTAATAATAAAACAGTACCTTGTACTCGATTCCAACTAAGATAAAATGAATCCTTTTTGGAGGCAAAACCAGCCTATATGGTTTATTTAATATTTACATGATTTCCTAGAAGACTTTAGGTATAAAGATCCAAATTAAGGAAAGATCCATTATATGGAAAACCCCAGGTCACGAGCATCTGGATAAAAGGTCCCATACCTGTACTATAATTACATGAAGACAGGCTTTCTGGAATCTGTTCAGTATCCTATTATGTTCATTTTGAAATGTGTTTCTTTTGAACAGATAAAGGATAGATACTGAAGTCATTCTAAATGCTTTACAGTATAACATGTTGGATAAATACTGAAGTCACTCTAATGCTTTACAGTATGATTTCTAGTATGGAAAGGATTTGGACTTTCCATGGTGACCAAATCCCAGCATTACACAAGAGGAAGAATGAGCAGTCAGATATGAAAGAGGGGGCGCAGCCTCACCCGAAAGCATAAATGTCAGCAGCTTTGGAGAAGGGAAGTGTGTCTTCACCTTTGCCAGGAGTCATCTCTCGCACTATTTCTGGCGCCAAATAACATAGCCAGTCGTGGCTCAACTTCAGTTCATTTTCACGTCTAGAATTGTGGGAAGGTAAAAAGAAAGCATGACCCTTAAAATGTGATCATGATCCTGAAAATGACAGTGTGAAGGTTTTCTTACTGTGGCTAAATACTCACCTTCCTTCCTGAACCACCCCTGAAATGCCAAACAGCCCAAAGTCAGTGATGACAACCTTCCCATTTTCATAGAAAACGTTCTTGGATTTCAAATCTTTATGGACAATGCCTTTGGCGTGCAAATAGCCCATTCCCTGGAACACAGGCACAATGGAATGCTATATTAAAAAAATTGTTTCAAACATCTCAAGTACAAACATATATATATAAATAATACACAAAAGCTTTGAATATCTTGTAAATTATATCCTTATAAACGGAGAGTTCTGATGTCATTTCTGTCACATGACTCACTGAAATTTGTGTATTACAATAAATAATGTACCCCCAGTTGTAAAATATGAGGGTATTAGAAGTTACCTAAGAGTTCCATGACTGTATAAAACACTCACTCCTCGGTAACTTATAATATCCTTATATTTTACAAGAGTGGGTACTTTATTCACTATATAAATTAGTAGTATGTTACTTTCTGAGTTTTACTTTACAAAATAAGCCTGATGAAGAATGACTACACTGACATTAATCCACCAATTTCATCACATAATAGTCAGTCTTCTGCAAGTATTGCCTTCTCACTCATGGTGTACTGTCTGGTGTAGACATTGAATTGATAAACCACACACACTTTAGCAGACAGCACCAACAGGAATATCTGTTTAAAAAGCCTTTATTTTGCTTTTCTTAGGCTTAATGATCAGGACAGTGTGTGTGTATTTTCAGAGTCGGTTGGAGTGGACACCAAATGACGTGCACCTAACTACTAAATGGGAGATTTGAGTTCCTGTGAGTGCTGGCTGAATTGTTTTTTATTGAATTGATAAATACATGAGACAAAATGTACATGGTCCTTCTATACCACTGAATTTGGTTTTAAACATAAGCACACAAAGTGCCACAGTCCTTACTGGTAAACTCTGTTGCATACCTTCTTGTAGTTACAACTAGTGGGAAATAAACCATGGCAACCAAATATATTTTTTGTTCAATGGTTCTACCTACAGCTGGCTGGAAAAAGCGGATCGCTAGTTGGTTGCTATGGGTTACTACTGTCTAGGTCCCATCTTGAAAAATAGGCCCCAGTTTGTCTTTGATTGTCACATACTGACATTGGCGATCCTGGCGGCTGCAGCCCCCCCTTTCCTGGTGCACGCTTAAAAACATCAAAGTAGGTGCGGGTCAGGGGGGTGGATCGCTAGTGCAATGAGCACATAAAGTTACAAGAGGCAGCTTTTTGCTGCCCCCTGTAACTGGCCGCTCGCTGTTGCCTGAGGCAAGGTTTTCACCTTCAGGAGTGACACTACATAATGATACACCACTAGAGTCTATTTTTTTGGTTAACCCCTATCCAGCAGGGAAACTTTGATCATACAATACAGTGTGTTTACAGACAACACATTAAATGGCATAGATCTACTGTGTAGATAGTCATGCTGATGCCCTAGAATTTCCAATCCAAAGCGTTAATCCAAATTATTCTATTCTTGAAGGGATTCTCTCATGATTTTTATGGTATTATTTTTATTTCTAAATTACATTGTTTACACTGCAAATAGTTCACGCTACAATAAAAAAATTTATTTCTGAACCAGCAAGTGTATTTTTTTTTTATTTGTAATATTGGTGTGTAGGCAGCCATTTCAGGTCATTTTGCCTGGTCATGTGCTTTCAGAAAGAGCCAGCACTTTACGATAGAACTGCTTTCTGCTGTTTCTCTTACTCGATGTAACTGAATGTGTTGCAGTGGGACATGGATATTACTATCGAGAGCTGTTCTTAGATCTACCAGGGAGCGGTTATCTGGTTAAATTCCTATTCTGCTGCTGGGGGGGAAAGGGAGGGGGGTGATATCACTCCAACTTGCTGTACAGCAGCAAAGAGTGACTGAAATTTATCAGAGCACAAGTCACATGACTGGGGCAGCTGGAAACTGACAACATGTCTAGCCCCATATAAGATTTCAAACTTAAATATAAAAAAAATCTGTTTGCTCTTTTGATAAACTGATTTTAGTGCATGCGTTACTGATGCGTTTTGAAAAAAACATGTTATCCCATGACAGTATCCCTTTAAGCATTATTAAGATGAAGTTCAATACTAATTATACCAATTTACTAATTGCTAATATTATCATAGTGAAATGAATATTGCATTAAGAAAGTATTTCTTTTGGTACCAGATAAGACATGCTAGATGAATTCTACTTGGAGTGACATGGTAGTTAATTATTAATCCAATGTAAAACATAGCTCGACTTTTACCCAACATAAACCAACTGTCATTACCAAAGTGCACTTTGCTCTTATTATTGTGACAACAAAACCCAAGCAGTAGGTATATCAAGCTAAAACAAAAGGTTTATGGCATAATAAACTTTATAGCTCTACTCCCACTAGTTTACATGAGACAATTACAAGCTTAACATATACAGTAGATTCCTCCCAGTTAACCTTTACACCTTTAATTCCATGGCCACAGTCAGAAATGGCACCATATTGTAAAATACCTGAAAAATAATATACAGAGTCCACTGGTAACATCTACAGAAATGTATTTGGGCAAATCAAAAAAGTCATGACTTTTTGTGCATCGCTCTTTCTTTCTTTTATTTTCAAAGTTTTAAGATTTTCTTTTTAAAAATCAATTTATTGTATCATTCTTTTTCTGTGCTATATGAAACAACATGATTTGTGCAGGTTAGAGGTGCACCGTATCCACTTGTTTTCAGATTCATCAGAATCAAGCTGAGAAACAAATTGGCAATTCCTTTATTCACGTGTAGTGATGAGTGAAAATGTTTGGTATTTTCTGTGAGTTTCCCCATGCCACATCGTGCAACAGAAAAATAGACTTTAATGCATTTTGGCAAGTTTTTTGCAAAGTGAAACAAGTCAGATTCACCCATCACTGGTCACATGGTCTAAAGTGACATGATCATAATGATTTGGATTAGGTTTGGCCAGGCACTTGGATTTGTCTGAATCTGAATGCTGCCGAAAAAGACACTCAATTCAGGATTCAGTGCATCCCTAGTGATGGTAAAGTTCCCTGTTAAATTACATTTAAAATACGCTTAAACATTAAAAATCCCAGTAATGTTGTTTTGCCACAAATTTAGCTTTTAACATCATGTACAAGGTACTGTCTTATTACACAGAAAAGTATCAGTCAAAAATGAAAATTATAATGTATGTATGCATGCACCAAGTTTTACATCTATTAATTAAAAAGGGGGGGGGGATAAAAGCTTTTAACGCCTATGAAGTAGCTTGGTGCCAAAGGGGTAGGCCGTTAAAGTCTTAATGAATTTATCAAAGGTGTCAATGTTCATTTCCTATGGGGTAATAGTGGACAGTGCTTTACTCCCTGATGGCTGTGGGGAGAAAAGACTTGGACACTTATTTTCCACATTGGTAGAAATTGTTTCAGCATGGAAAATAATTTGTTAAATCTAAAAGCCTTGGTAATGTTTTACCAAGCAGTAAACGAGGAATCATAAATGATCAGCACTAGTGAATACGAATCTCAGTAAATACATATGGCGTCTGTGACGTCTCAAAAGCTGATCTGCTAGTTTGTCTTCACCCTCATCCTCCACCTAACTAATACTATAATATGTATTAAATATTATATAGAATTGTTGCACTAAAATAAACTGACTTTTCTGAAGTAAAGATGACATTTGCTAGGTGGTTTTTATGGAAAAGACAAAACAAACAAAAAATACGTACTATTTCCAAGAATTAAGAATGAATATATGGGTATGGGATCAGTTATCTGGAAACCCGGTACAGGTATGAGATCCGTTATCTGGAAACCCATTATCCAGAAAGATCCAAATTAAGGAATGGCAGTCTACATTTTATGCAAATAATCCAAATTTTTAAAAATTATTTCCATTATCTTTGTAATAATAAAAAAGCTTGTACTTGATCCAAACTAAGATATAATTAATCCTTTTTAGAAGCAAAAGCAGCCTATTTAGTTAATTTAATGTTTACATGATTTTCTAGTGGACAAAAATATCGACACCAGAAAAATACCTTTTTTTTATATTTATCATAACATTGTCTTTGAATGTTATTTATAATTTTGTTATAAAAGTCTTTGCCTGATGCTTTTACATTACCTTTCTTACCCAATGTTTCTCTATGAGGGGGCTGCCATATTTGTGCAGCAACAGTCCATTAGCATTAGAAACTATAACTGACAGGTTAAGAAGGGACAGTCAGGTTGGCAAAACAGTCAGGTTTAGGAACTTCAAGTAACAATTAATTATATAAGTTAAACTATTATCGAAAAAGCGAAAATTTTTAGTGTCCGTATCATTTTATGGTATGAAGTTCCAAATTACAGATAGATCAATTATCTGGAAAGCACCAGGTCCTGAGCATTCTGGATAATAGGTCCCATACCTGTATCTAGAAGGCCATCTCCCATAGACTTTTTTTTTTTTAATTCCTTTTTCTCTTACCTTGTACTTGATCCCAACTAAGATAAAATGAATCCTTATTGGAAGCAAAACAATCCTATTGGGTCTATTTCATTTTCGATTTTTTTTTTTTAAGTAGACTGAAGGTATGGAGATCCAAATGACTGAAATACCCCTTATCCGGAAAACCCCAGGACCTGAGCATTCTGCATAAAAGGGCCCATGCCTGTATAACAGTATGCAGAACTGTCAAGTAATGCCATTCCTTGTAAAACGTCTGGGACCCATAACATAGCTGTTTACAGAAAAAATTGTCATAGTATCTGTAATTTTTCAAAATAATTACTCAAGTACAACGTAATTACAAGCTCAATTTATTGTAACTATTCCCTGAATATATTATTTTTAAATACATGTGTAGGGTATGTGGGTTTACTAGGGGTTATGATCAGAAGGCAATTGGGTTGAGCAGGCTAGTTAGTTTTGGAAATGAAAACTGATGAAAAGTAAAAAGCAGAGAATAGGAACAGAGGACGAAACATACATTTTGCCAGATTTGTTTTTATACCTTGATAATTTCTTGAGCGATCTGTCTCGTTTTGTTGATATCCAAGGATGTTTTGGGGTCTCTTACAAATGAATTAAGTGTCCTCCCTTTGCAAAAACTGAAAACAAATTTAAACATTTGAATACATGAGCCAGATGTATGTACAATTTTACATCCTACCAAACCAGTCAGAGCAAGATAAGTGGAGAATGCCTATTTGCTTTTCTGGATAAACCTAAAAACCATCTTGAAGTTCAGTTAGGGTGATATTTGAGATGAAAACTCATTTGCTTCTGAGATATTCTTAGAACTATGGTTGAATGACTGATACACCAGTATTTTCTGGTGGACCAATCGATGGACCTCTAAATGGTGTGTGAACAAAAAAACTTCACATCCACTAGAAGAGTCTTAATACTATTTAACAAGCAGACGTCATAAATGCAATGAATTGCCCTCCATTCACTTGAATGGGAATCAACTGGACCCACATGGTGGTCAGGTAATTAACGTTCAGATACATGGCAGGGAGAGTTATAACTGCCTGACCCAAACATGCACCTTGGCATGATACATGTGAATAAAGGTGCCATTCACATGGCCACAAACCTACTGAGTTGGGACTTTTACAGCCACGTACAGGTGCCCCAAGTCTGCATGGTATATTAAAAAGCGGATTACAGCCAGTGTTTAACATATGCAGTATAAATCAAATTGATCTGCTGAAGAGAGTCTGCTATCAGTTAAGCTGGCCATAGACGTGCAGATATAATCGTACAAATCCTCGGTTTCTAAGATTTTCGGACCGTGTGGAGAGTCCCAACATTTTTTTCTTACCATGGAGATCGGTCGTCTGGTCGATTGAACAGGTTAAAAGATTTTTGTTGGGTAATGATAATATCTCTGCAGGTATTGTCGATCTGATGATATTAAAGGGAGGATGTCACTAGAATTTGTCAGACATAACTTTGTTACGATTGCTGTCATGTTCAGGATATCGTCTGATTTGTTCCCTTTGCTACTTTTACTACTTTATGTGATCTGAATGGTTAGTGGCAGGTCAGAAGATGGCACCGAACTGATATGAAGGCTATATCTGCACTTCTATGGCCAGCTTTAGACTCAACATTCTGCTTAATTGTGTAACTGTTCAGGTGTCTCCAGGGGTCATAAGAGCTCTCATGTAAAACAATTAAAATAATTGTGTTAACCCTACATTGGGAATTTATCTTTTTTAATGCAGTTTTTGATGAAATTAATATTTTATGCAAAACAGATTTTTACATACAATTAACATAAATATATGGCTAACAACCAGAAAGGAAACAACACTGACCTGGTAATGATGGCCAAGTGAGGAGGATGCATGCATGCTCCCATAAACAAAACCACATTCTCATGCCGTGTTTGTCTGTAGTTCATCACCTCCTTTTTGAACAGCTTTAAGTGATCTTGATTATTGCCATCTATCTCCAATAAACGTATGGCTACCTCACCATGCCACTTCCCTCTAAACACCTTTCCCCATCTCCCTTGACCAATGAGCTCTCCAAGTTCTATCTGCTCAAAGGGAATGTCCCACTCTTGCAGGTACACGCTGGTCTGGCTCGCCTTGCGGATGATCATTCCCCTGAAAGTTCCACTTGTGTATCTGGAGTTGGGAAGCTCATCAAGCTCATCATCGTCATATTCTGGCTCAGATTTATTAGCATCCTGCTCTTCCACCTGTAGGAAAATATAGAATAAGTATGTCCATATTCAACTGCATTTGAAATGATGGAATAGGTTTGAATTCCAAGTTTAAGTAATAATAGTCTTAAAACCATACATCTCTGTATCTATCCATTATTTCTAAATATGGCTTATAAATCATCTTATACTACAGCTGCCATTGCTTGGGGGGGAGGGGTTTTTCTCAAATTCTCTCATTACAGTGTGTAAAGGGGTTTAATGAAAATTCATGTGCATGGCAATTGGCATCATATACATAATGATCCTCATATACATTGTAGTCACACACATACATGGAATAGCATTTTTGAATCATTGTGCCTGTGTACTCCTAGTGAATCATTGCCTGTGTACTCCCAGTGAATGTATCTGGGAGGGATAAAAACACCCTCAATCTCCAGAGATGTGCTTCTTGCAGGCTGGAAAGCTGGCAACACTGGAATTGTGCCAGGGGACGTGTGATACCTAATCATTATGAGTAGTCTCCTGTGTGCTGGCAACATGAAGCCTAGTATTGCCCCTTGAGATTTTCCAACAAACTATTTTTTATGCTTGCATGAAACCTACTGAAGCAATATGCCTTCTATCTACAGTATTTATATAATTTCAAATGCTGCTCCATTGGCTCCTAACATCTTTAAGTTCACTTGTAGTGCAGGACAGATTGACTTTGCACCCTATAATAACATTTATTATGGAAAAGGAACATTTTTACAATTTGCCACAGTTTTCCCACCACCGCATCACGTGCCAGTTTACCTCAGCTTCTTGCTCTTCTGCCACATCAGTTTCCATTTCAGCCTCAGCACTGGGAATAATAAATACAGAACATGGTCACAACACAGATATGCAGTTAAAACAACTGAAACTGTTGCAGCTGCAAAGGGTAGAATGCCAAAGCAGAACAATTTTCTATGTCTGTAGGAAGCAAATGATTTCTGCTGGGTGTATCAGATGCATATTCAACAGTTCAACAAAGGGACGCTGCCCATCAATGGACTGGTCACACATTATTGGTACAGATGCTTCAAAACACTACCATTTTTAAATTATTCTTATTATTATGTCCGCATATAATTCCTGCAGTTCAGCTGTATCTACAGGTACTTGGGAAATGTACCATAATAAAGGCTCCGAATCGGTTTGCAGAATAAACCAGGAAATCAAGCAGATTGCTTCAGATCTAATGTTAAAACAGCTCCACTGTATCCATTTACTGCATATAAATAACTGATGGTTATCTGAACTGAATTACCTGGAGTTCTCTGAAGTCTCAGAAACATGCGTTGCTTCGGTAGGGACAGATATTTCTATAATAAATGCAAAAAAATACTTATTATCAATACATAATACATAATATATAATATATTAATTAATATACTAATGATTACATTTATTATATTAATTATTATTACATATATTAAATTAATTGAATATTGAATATTAATTGAATCTAACAATAGGACTTTCTCTAGCCTCAAATTGAAAGGGATCTCCATCAGGAAAAACAGTTTTTTGCATATGAAAGCAAATGTCGCTGTAAGCAACTTCCCAATATATATTTTCACCATATTCAATGGTGTAAATAAAACTGGAAGCAGTATCTGGCTGGCTGTATTTTCTTTCCTACTGGTCCTGAGTCCATTAACAGACCTAAGAGAGAACAGACTTCTGCTACATTGACTCAAGACTCGGAAACAGATAAAAGAAATGAACATACAAAATACATCTTCCAGTTGCACTTACATTTACAAATAACTTTTAAATCTCTTAATTCATATATATTCGAAACTTGCTTTCAATTAGATTTGCTCTTATTATGCAAAGAACAGTTTTTTGGGTGGAGATGTCTTTTAAGTATAAGGACCTGCAATACACAACTGTGTAAAACTTGCCCCTAGTGGAAATGCAAGGCCAACATCCCAGTTTGTGTAGTTAGCACCATCCAGTGGTTAGCTCAGTTTACTGCAACACAGAAATACAAAACACTCCTTATATATTGTATATTTGATGCTCCTTTGGACAATTGCATGCAAGCTCAACATACAAGTAAAAATAATTCTTATTTCCTAAAGAAAAACTAAGGCCTATAAAACACTGTGGCACTGTGGACTCTCTAGCTAGGAGTATATACTGAGAATGGCAGCTTTGCTTTGCACCTCGCTGCATAATAAGTGATTGGTCACTCGCTGTCTTGGGATATTATCAAGCTATTATAAGGATATTAGCTTAAGGCCTGCTATCTATCTATCTATCTATCTATCTATCTATCTATCTATCTATCTATCTCACTGAGAAGGCTGCAAACAATGCTAGGGATAAGGCTAATTCCAGACATAGCTATTTATTGACCTGTGTATAAATATAGGCTGATCCCCACTCTTCTGCTCTGACTGGCACTGCATTAGCCCTAAAATGTATACTCAAAACACATCCTTAGTGCAATATTAAAAACATTTTTATATTTGCGTATACATCTATGTGGATTATTATGCATTCCACTTGACTGCATTAGTAACATTAAATACCAAACACATATCTTAAGAGAGAGAATTTCAGCTTTTAAAGAGGCGGTACACTTATGCACACCTTTGCTCAAAAAAATGTAAAATGTATACATATACCAAAAGTGTAAATGTATAATGCCAGTTCTTTATCTTACCAAAATTCACGATATTTATGTATTAAAAGCATAATTGAGTTTATTTTGTTTTTCCATGCACTTGCTCCTTTTGTCCTTGTAAACAGTGTAATTTGCTCAAATGCAAATAATGAGCTCTATATAAACAAATTCTTTCCTTCCCTAAGATGCACTGTTTATTAAGATTTGAGATTACACGGAGGGCTTGTCTGTGGAATGGTAATCAATTTTTACTACATACTTCTCCGCAAAACAGAAGAACCAGGAAGTTAGAAAATTAAAGTGTGTTTCTTTTCTATAATAAATAATAAAAACCATAGATATTTCTAATTTAAAACAATAGTCACCAAGTACATTCAGCACAAGCCCTATTCATTGAGCTCCTGTTGAAAATAGGACTATAAAGACCCTTTAAAGACATAAGATACAAATGATATGTACTTGAATCTAAGAATTTCCTGCAGCATGACTATTCGTAGGCATATCTCCTTTGTATGCAACGATTCCGGATATAGGCTTCAGTAAAAATGCAGCTGGACTTACAAGGAACAAGACATTAGCAAATAGATGACTTCCTAAAACATAGAACCATTACAAAATCTATTCACTTCAGTACTTTATACATATTAAAGGTATACTGAAATCTTGTTTAAAAGGATCTTTTCCCCTACATTTAGTATAGCAAAGGGCCTACAAACACCCCTAACGGAGGGCGAATCAGGTCATGACAGAAAGCCAGAAGGTTGGCAGAAAAATGACGGTTAGGAGTATTAAAGCAGAGAACTCACCTGGGAAGATAAACTGTTGTCTATGCTGAATGTAGTAGGCAGCTTTTAATAAAAGAGGACAGCAACCACCCAGGCAGAAAGAAAAACAACCAGTTAGAGAGCACCAGGACACCTGCTTGAGTCTGCCCCGAATTCGTTCAGTGAAAGTTCAGGCCACATGCTGGCTAAACACAGCTCAAGTCAATAACGGTGTTCTCCTGTTTAGTCTGCTGGGAAAAGCTCCCAGGTGAATGGAGACAACAGCAAATCAGATCACTAGCAGCTGCTGCATAAAGGTGCCCGTCTCTGCACTGTTGGTCTGAGAAAAACATCTGTGGCTTCTTGTGACAGGAAAATAAATATAAATAGAAGTAGGTCTAGATGAGGGTTATTAGAAAGTGAAGCCTGACCAAACAACACATTTTTTGGGGAATTGTAAATGCCATAGTTTAGTAGGCTTTGGCTTGAAGCCTTATCAGCATTTTCTCTACTGTATAGATCAATAAAATCCACTGATTCACAAGTATTCTAAAGTGTAAGTCATAGCTAGCTAGCACAGGACAATGGTGGCTAATAACAATAGCAGGCAGGAAAATCTTATTTTTTTCTTAAACCTCAAATAATCTACAATGAACTGCATATGTTTTCCTACAGGGAAATCAGGGGTTATTGGCATGAACCTAGTCTAAGTAAGATTAGGTTAAAAGGTAGATAGTGTGAGAAGTCTTCTGACAAGAAGTTCTGAAAATATAGGTTGCCCTGGTGTTATTACTACTGCCCTACTGAACTGAATGGCCTCCGTTCTACAGAACATGTTAAATATGAGTTATCTGTAGAATAGCAGAGAACAAGAAAGCCCTGGAGCTATAAACATAGAGGCTGCAAGACAAGGGATCCGAATGACCAACAGCCAAATTATACTGGTTTAGGTTTAAAGATTGGCAGAATCAGATGTAGCTGCTATTCGGTGAGTTAAGGCAGGGGAAAGCTGGGCTGGGGGCAGAGAAAGACAGGCATGTGATGTCAAGGAAAGCAGCAGTTCACTTCCTTATCTTCTGAGGAGATAGTAACGTCTCACCTACCCACCCTTTTTTTTGCATATTCGCCATTGGGGTCAGAAAGGCATTTTTCACTGGCACTGGCTTCAGGCTAGGTTTTTTTTTGCCTTCCTCTGGATCAAAACAGTGGATATATGATAATGTATGGATATACTCTTAGGAATTCTGGCTTTGAATTTTGCCTTGGGGTGATGCTGGCACGGTCCTATTTATTTTATTAAAATGTGAATAAATGCTGTAGCCATTTTACCCCATTTCTGAAACCAATGCAGATGCAGCTGGGTGGCAAACCACCCCTAAAATCCTACCGCCCTAGACATGAGCCTTTTGTGGCCTCCCACAAATCTGGCCTTTCCAACATTTACATATTACTAGATGAAGAACAAACATCCTTATCTTGTTATTCTGGGTCTTATTCTAAGCTACGCCATGTGGCTACTGGCAACGCCTGCTGCAGCAAGATCAAAGACTCATGTTATTTCATCCCACTGCAAATGGTCAGCTTTACTGGAATAAGTAAACGGTGGCCATACACGGAGAGAGGTCGCCAAACCAGCGGATCTCTCCCCGATATGCCCACCTTGAGGTTGGCAATATCGGGCTGATCCGATCGTGGGCCCTAGAGCCCAACGATCAGATCCTAATGAATAGTAATGGGCGGTCGGATCGCAGGACCGCATCAACGAATAGATGCGGCCGACTTTCGGCCAGATCTCGATCGGTGAAGCCCGTCGGGGGGCCCCAAATAAGGGGCAGCTGTCAGCAGCTTTTATCGGCCCGTATATGGCCACCTTAAGGCTACAGTCAGACCAGGCAGTTTCTTGGCCAGCAGATAGATGCAGGCCAAGAAACAGCCGGACCACTCTGCGATAGTTCTGCACCTCCAGACTGCACCAGCCTGGGTGCAGACACCCTGAAGATTTTTGAAAATTAGAGAATGCATTTTTGAACTGAAACTTATGTGCGTCTGCACCCAGGTTGAAGATGTGCCTGTGGGTGTAGACACTTCATGGAGTGTAATACCTGTTCAGAGAAGGACCCCACAGATATTTATTATCAATCTATACATTAAAGGGGAACTTCACCCCTATTTTCTTCATATAATGAAATGAAAAAATATATATATAATATATATATATCTAATCAACTTTCCAATATACATTAAAATTATTTGTAAATGTAATCATAATTGAAAGAATATCACTTTGTCTCTTTCTGAACTACTGCTTCTAACCAGTGTAGCCGCCAGCTCTCCTCCAGCCAAGCCTCCCATTTTCATTGAATATGTGACTGCTTTTTCACTAACATGATTGGAATGACATCACATGCTGGGTCTGTAATGCTACTCGTTGAAAAGGTGTGCCTTTGTAGCTATTCTATGGGAAACAATGTTTGCCACCTCACAAAAGCCAAGTACTTTACAGCTGCATTTGAACAGGATTTTGATGACCTTTCAGAAGCTATGGTTGCATGTACCATGCATGAACAATCTTTTATTAATCCAGGAAGGCTCTGTGGATGCCTATTTCTATTTAGAGAATACTTTGCACAAGAAATATGTGGCAACACCTATCACAATAGCTTTTTATTGGTGGAAGTTGATATATAGTAGGTGCACAGCTTTGAATTAACCACTGCAGTGCTAAATACTTTAGTATCACCCCTGGCTGTAAATACGTAGCTAGCATTGGCGAGTCACATATATTGGCAAGAAACGGACATCCCTGCTGCAATGTATGAATCTGAATTGTACATGCCCAGGATTCACTGGTAATGCAAAAGCTAATACAGTGACTGTGCTGCAGTGATTCACTAAAAAGGTAATACTTTTTACTCTACTTGTGGCATACATTCATGGGGTATATTTGAAATAAAACACAAGGAGTAAATGATAGAAAAAAATCCTGTTTTAGTGCTGCTGTAAAGTTGTTTTACTGGGAAAGCACCGGTTAAATGTTTCCTGTTACTCTGCTCCAGTGGAATCTGCCTGCTTACCACACGCTAACAAAAGATACCATTACTGGACTATAGAGGAATTTTCGCAATGCAATGACCTCATCCAAAAAGGGAGAGCAATCCATGAAACACAATTTATGCCTTTAATTTCCTTTGCTGAGAAGTTTCTAGAGTTTGATAAAAAAAAATTGTGCAAGCAAGTCCCATAAGAGCTGTTTGTGACAGGGAGGCAGGGATGTGCACAGCCATCCGACAGCTGCTGGACTAACTGACTCCACTGTTCTATTTTCTCTTCGGCATGCTGTTTGGGGCCTTATCTATAACCTACAATTCTAGGTCTAGTTCTCCACAGCAGGCATCAAGTTCTCCACTGCCGGTTCACACTGAACCAAATATTTTCATGTAGCATTTTAATATTTATGGGCCAAATAATATCTGAATAATAATGCTAAAAAGAAACTGTATGAAGCAGTTGTGCAAGAAATGGGCTATTAAAATCCCCAGGCGGAATTATTGAAAAAAGGGGTCTCTTCTACAAAGTCCGGCTAGAAGAGCTGCAGTTTAGCAGGTTACATATATGCCTGAAGTGTCCATGATTTTGAAATGATCTAATAAGCTTACCCTGAGGCCTCCAATTAGACATCTCTTATTCTAATAATACACGCAAGCAAGTTTTGGAGAAAGATTAAGCTATATAGATAGATATATAAAGTAACTGCGAGTCTTAGCTTCTTAGCTTTACACATCCTTGGAAGATGTACAATAGGCAGAAACAGTACACTGTCTACAACACAAGTCAAATTATTGAATCTAACTGTTTAGAATTTCTAAACCTACATATGCTGCTGAGCCAGACCAGATTTTTTTTAAAAAAATAACACAGAACATATAAGGTCCCAACTTTATAGCTTAAATACACTCACATGGATTTCCCTAAACTGTGCTCTTCTGCTTTATTCATAGAACTCCAGAAAGGTACATGTAGGTGATCAGCAAACAAATGCGCTGAAGATAATTGCTGCTGGTTAACTGGATATAGATTTTTTATTTTATATTAGCTCTACTGTACAGTTTTCTTTTTAAAAAAATTAATTAAAGGTAAAATGACAGCCATGTGTTTGTCCTACTTCAGAAACAGGAGAGCTTGGAAGTCTAAGCTTAGGAATTCTTGGAACGAACACCGTCTTTGACTAAAGCCGTGTGGATTTAGACGTTAAGCTGTGCAATGCAATAATTAGGCATGCAGCATGCAAAGAGGAAGGGAAGTGCATTACACAAGAGCCAAACAGATAAAGATAGTGTTGCTGTATTAAAAGCCCTAAGAAGAGTCCTGCTTTAGTTATTACTAGGATCTGCCGGTATTAAACCACATGTTCAGAGAAAATCACAAAATCAGGGTAATGTTTGGAAATCATTAAACCCAAGCACAATGATAAAAATATATACTTTAACTTTAGCATTAGAGCCAAAATCTGAAATCTACATATTCCACATTTTTATGTCACGGAAAAGGGGTGAATGGATTCATAAATCTACTGTCTTTATGTAATGCACTGCTCTTTTTGAAACAAGTTTAAAAACAAATAAATAGTTGTATTTACAGAAACATGTAAATTATTACCTGGGAAATTAAATCGACTGTCCCTCAAGCCCATTGGGGAAGGGTTCGGGGGGGTTATAGCACTGGAAGGGTTTGAAGACTGGAAGGGCGCCGGAGAAGAAGGTGTGGAAGAAGTAGTAGAAGATGGGTTGCTGCTTGAATCAAGGTGGTTTATTGCTGGAGGATGTTCCTTTAAAAAAGAAAAATAAATAATTGGAGAGAAAAAGCATCCCTGGCAACAGCTTTATCTACACATTAACCCATTACAAAGCCCATTAACAAATGTCAGGAGGCAGTACGAGGTGTAGAATGCAACTAACCCTGTTCGAACAACACCAGCACCTCTATACCCAGCACTATAGGATATCTTTATTTTGCACACAAAGCAATTTGCTACCCAATTTGCTTTTGTGCCTGCTGCCATCAGAAACAAATCATTGCATCTCCAGAATGTGGCACACAATGTTCCACCTGATTGTGAACTATGCACTGTAGGGTGAAAGGCCTATGGACATCCTACACATTATTTACAAGGGGCTTACAAAGAGCAACTGTGAAAGTGAGGTGCATCTGTAGCCCTGTATGCATACATATTTTTGATTGTTGTGACACAGTTCCCAGAAGAGAATGAAACATTAATAAATGTTTGAATTGCTTCACGAATAGGTCCCTGTGAGTGCTACTTCAACAGGACTGGACTACTATTCCCATACTTTAGCAACATGGCAGTGTTTTTGGCCTGGAGTGCACCTTCCATGATATATTCGTTAATCTGTAAACATAGATAGTTATAATGTAGAACAAGTCCTACCTTCTTAGTTAGTGCTTTGGGAAGAGTTCCGAAATGAGGCTCTGCTGGTCTGTCTACCTGATTATTTATGTCAGAAGGAACTGACTCTGTCCTCCGTATTTTGGCTACTGCAAGCAAAGACAAGACAAGTTTAATACAATTTATATATACAATTCATATACAGTTTAAAGGAGAAAACCCTAAAAAACCAATATGGCAGGAAATGTTTTATTTTATATATTGAATTTACTGCACCAGCCTAAAGGTCCAGCATCTATATAATAGTAATGTTCAGATTGGTACATAGAATCTCACCATCTTGGATCTTGTTTGGGGTGTCAGTGACACTGCACATGCTTGGTATTCTATGGGTATCTGTTGAGACGCTAAGCCTAGGGATTGTTGAAAATCATCACGCAAAAAAATAAAATAAATCATAATAGGGCTGATTATTGAATTCTGAGATTCAGAATCACTTTTCTGAGTTGCCGTGTCAAGAGAATCTAAATTAATGATTAATCTGCCTTGTATTATGATTTTTATTTTATATATACAGTATATTGTGAGTCAGTCCCTAAGATCAGGCAACTGACAGCAGCACTGAGTATGTGCAGTGAATCAGCAGAGAAAAAGATGTACAGTAATGTTGTACTAGGGGCATATTTGGAGGCACAAATCTTCAAAAGAGCTCTGGATGCCTTGGGCTGGTACAGAACAAATGTGCAGTATTTATACCCTACTTCTTTGTTAAGCTTTAGTACTCCTTTAAAGGAATTGTTTAGTGTAAAAATAAAAACCGGGTAAAAGATAGGCTGTGCAAAATAAAAAATGTTTCTAATATAGTTAGCCAAAAATGTAATGTATAAAGGCTGGAGTGATTTGAGGTATAACATGTCAGTCAGATCACTACTTCCTGCTTTTCAGCTCTCTTGGTTTACACTGACTGGTTACCCTGGCTACCAGGCAGTAACCAATCAGAGACTTGAGGGGGGGCAACATGGGTCATATCTGTTGCTTTTGAATCTGAGCTGAATGCTGAGAATCAATTACAAACTCACTGAACAGAAATGTACCATGTGGCCCCCCTTCAAGTCACTGACTAACTCAGAGTTATAGAGCTGAAAAGCAGGAAGTTGGATTCTGGCTGTTTTATTAGAAATCTGTTCACTCCAGCCTTTATACATTACTAACTATATTAGAAATGTTTTTTATTTTGCACAGCCTATCTATTTACACAGTTTTTATTTTCACACTGAACTATTCCTTTACGGCTCAAGGCACACAGGGAGGTTCCTCACAAGTATATATAATAAGGGTTTGAAGGCACCCTGTGCTTGCAGTTACAGTACAGCTGGTGGTGAAAAGTTATTTTGTGTTCTCAGCCTAAATGCAAAATACAGATATAGAAGGATATTTGTCATTTATAACTTACTTGGAAGGAATGATATTCTACATGAAGGAGCATCTTTTGTGCATTTATTGTGACATTTTAACCTTAAAAATAAAACAAACAAGTGATTAAAAACAATGTTTGAACTGGAATAAACAATGGAAGTAAGTAAAGCAATATTATTATTATTGTCGTGCTGGATTTATAATAATAATAATAATAATAATAATAATACAGGTAATCATAACTGAACACATGTCTATAGTGAGATCTCAAGAAATGTACAGTGCTGTGTATTTTTCCTGCATATGTAATACTATAAGAAAGAGAAAAAGAAACCCTACATTTAATGGAACAGTCTTTGCTGCTCACTCTCTGGGTGAACAAGTTACTGAGAAGTAAAGTTGCAGTAACTATGATGTCTGCATATCTATCTACAGGATGTCTACATGTGATGTCATAACAGGTCTGTGAGTGAATCACTCTATAAAGGGGAAAGAATGTGTTGCAATGTCATCTCAGGTAAAGGTACTTCCCTGTCTGCTGATGGCAATAGCAGATTACTTACTGTTGCAAGTAAAGGCCATCATGTGTCATATGCTGGAAAAAGCAAGTGCTCAGATATTCCTTATTACACAATGACTGCATTAGGCAAAGCTGTAGAACATGCATCACTACACTGCCTCCAGTGTTTATCAAAACCTCTATCTCCAGACAATCCAAAAGTGAGAATCATCAGTTATATACACAGTTTTGTACTTCCTCAGTCTTTCTCCTAACTTGACCTCTGATTCTCTTAATATCAGCTAATCAAGGGCCCAAAAACAGCTTGCTGTTATTAAAAAAGGATTTTTTTCAAGTCCCTCTTTAATATCTATCATTTGGTCAGGACGTGCCTTGGCTAATAACAAGCCAAATAATATCTAGGACAGAAAATCTCACCCTACTTGACCAGGAGCAATCCTAGCCATATTGCTGTCCAAGACAAGACTACAACAGTAAGCAGAGCATGCACCACTTTCATAAAAGCTAGGTAAAAAAGCAAGATGGAAATAGTTTTTCATTAAAAATAGAATAGAAAATAAAGAATTAAAGTATGGTGTCTTCTAAAGGGATCCCAAGCCCCTAAAGAACAACTGCCCGGTCTGTATTAACATCTAGTGCACCCAGACCCCACTGTAAGACTGGTGAGCTTTACTTTTTGAGTGCACACTAAAATCTTTTATTTTGTGTCTTTTAAAAACTAGTACAGTGATGGAGCCTATGCTAGAGACTTTTTTAATGTGTTTTCATTGGACCAAAACATTTCTGCAGTGAAGGCCCGTTTACTTACCTAGTGAAACACACCTATAACAGATTGATTTATATAAGGATATTCATCATATCCATTTTGCACTCACTTGCAATGTTTGCATTTGACCCCAAACATCATACTCTTCTGACAGACGTGACACACCTGAGAAAGCCAGGATTTTGTAGCGAATCTGAAAAAGGTTAACATACAAGAACATCTGTTTATTTCTGCTTATTTTCAGTTGTATTTCTACACAACAGAGTGGATTTTTGGGGGGGAAATTTACCATTTTACCTCCCTCAAGGACTGAGCTGCTCTCATCTCTGTGCAGCCTGACAATCATCAAGGGCCCACCATTAACAGTAAGCTCCCCAGTGAGCCTGTATATACAGTACCTATACACAGTGACTTCTAGATAGTAATGCTTGAGCAGGGGTACACTACATTGCAGCCCCTATGTCTGAACTTTTATATAGTACAATATTGGAAGTAGCAGGTCTGTATGTTCTACTAGAGGGACCAATACTGTAATGTGGTACTTAAGTTATATGAGAGCAAGCTCACATCTAACCCAAATCTACATTGTGAAAATGGATGTGGATGCTGTGAAAATGGACGGGCACATACCTAAACATAACCTGCCATATTCAATGGCACTGCTGGCAGATATCATCTTTAGATACAATCAAATATGGGTGATTGTCCAGAGTGCTGTGGGATAGCAGAGGCCCTTCAGTTGTTGTTCTGCTACAACTCTCAGGACCTACTGGCAGCCAAAGGCCATTGTAAAGGTGGCCATACACAAGCAGATTTAAGCGTCAGATTCATGTCCTTTAGACTGATTTGGCAGCTCATCTGCCCATTTATGCCATGGTTACCCCTAGGGCCAAATGATGGCCCGACGGGCTTCACTGATCGAGATCTGGCCGAAAGTCGGCCAGATCTCGATCGGATGGGACGAAAAATCCCGTCGGATCGCGCCCGCATCTATTCGTTGATGCGGTCCCGCAATCCGACCGCCCATTACTATTCATTAGGATCCGATCGTTGGGCCCTAGGTGGGCATATCGGGGAGAGATCCGCTCGTTTGGCGATCTCTCAGTGTATGGCCACCTTAAGTTGGCTGGTATTTAGTATATGTGCACTAGTGATGCTCGGGTCGGGGTTTTCCCGACCTACACCTGCCTGCCACCCCTCCACCCGCTCCTGCCCAAGCCCGACTTCTGGGTTCCTTTTATAGACCCACGCTGGCCCGCCCCACTGATGACGTCACAAAAGGGGCAGAGCGAGCAGGCACGTGTCTATAAAGGTTCAACCCGGAAGCTGGCATTTGGCAGGCAGGAAGAGCAGTCAGGAAGAGCAGTCAGAAGAGCTCAACCCACACCCGCCCGCTACCCGAAAAGGGGGGTACAAGATCGGTCCGAACCCACCCAACCTGCGGGTCCTGCAGGTATCGGGGCAGCTCGCACATCACTAACGTGCACATTCGTTTCTGAAATATATTGGCGGAAAGAAAAAAAAAATCATGTTTTAACTTACCTGTGTGTAACGGAGAGCCCAATATCTCGCCTTACCATCTGTGGGGACCCTTGAGGGATATCTAGGGTAACGGGAAAACAAATACAATTTTATTCACCTGTTGGGACAGCACCAATTAACAAGCCCATTTCATTATGTTCCCAACAAAAAGTTTTAAAAAAGCAAAATTAGATAGTTTCGATCATTTCAGGGCTGTGAGGAGTATAGAAAAATTGCAGCAGAGCAACTAATTTACAAAAAAAAAAAAAAAAAAAAACAGAAAACGTTTCCATATTTATATGAAAATATTTGGGGTTTCAGTGCATTATCAAGATTAACCTATATATTTTATAGTTTATTCATGGCTTCTGTATATAACAGACATTAAGCTAAATACATAACAGAGCTCTCTTTACCATTCATTATATTTCCTAATGATCACTAAATTTTGTATAAATCATAATGTCATGGCTCATGGGTTGTTCGGATTGCACGTTACCCAGTAATCTCATACAAAATTAGAATACATTGGGACTAATTTGCCCATGGGCAGTTACCTATAGCCACTAATCAGTGATTGACTTTTTAAAGCTATGCTACAATTTGATTGGTTGCACATTTGCCCAGTGTTGACAAATCACCCCCATTGTCTTTGGAAAACAGTGGCCTGGCAAAAGAGTCTTCCCACCATCGATATACTAAGCATTTCTTTTCACAATACTAGGGAAAGTTTTAACAAGTTTAGCCAGCTTTGCAAAATGTAGCCATTGCATCTTTTCTCTTGAATACAAACTTGTGCTTCACAAAAGCCCAAATCAGCATCTTACCGAACCTGCAAAAACAAAGAAAAAAAACAATTATCCCAGTGTTCAGGAAGGTAGGAGACAGATGAACTGCAATTCATGGGCTAAGAACATATAGTAGGCAAAAAAAAAAGTCCTGGATGCTACAGAAAAATATGTTTTGGTTTTGATAGTGTTTCCTGATGAAATTGAACAAAATACAATAAATGTGACATTATAATCCCCAGAGGGAGGAGTATGACCAAACTACAAAGGAAATGTTGCCTAATGTCATTTTAAAAAATAACAAATCTCTAACTTTATGTATTTATACACTGGAGTCATGCAAGAACCAAGCTCTTTTAACAGTTTTTTTTGTAAAACATTTGTAATATGTCTACACAGCACTGAAGGTTCCCACAAAATCACTGAATTCTTTTTTTTCTATGAATTTCCATAGAATGTGGCAATCTGAACTATCTTCCTTTTTGCAAACGCAGATATTTATGAACAGTCTGTGCAGGCAGCAGATAAAAGCTTCCTGGTGTGTCTCTTACAATTGAGGCTGTGCAGCAGAATACTGGGTATCACTGCTTTATTAATAGGTTTCCTTTCTGCGGTATTGTCAGTTGCCTTGCTGGACAACATACAGTATGCATACATAAAAGGAGTTACATCATGGACATGTTCAGCATGCACAGGAAGCAAGTGTGAGTTTCAGGAACTTAACTGGTTACAATTTGTTTTTTCTTCCTAAGAATACTGATCTTGTAAACGTTAAACAGCAATTTCCATCACAAAAATGACAAAATTAATCATAGATCATAATATATAAGTTAGGATATAACTAGATAGAACTGGTCCAATTAGAGTGAGATTAGAGGTTTGAGTTTATTTGCTGCTCTGAACACTCCTGGAAGAACAGCATAAGTAACTTATTCTGTTATATATATTGGCAGGTTTGTGAATCAGACAGTAAAAAGTATTAAAGGGGTGGTCCACCTTTAAGTTAACTTTTAGGGTCAGGGCACACGCTCAAATTCGGGGGGGGGGGGCAAATCCCCCCGGCGGCAAATCTCCTCTTCTTCAGTGCGACTAATCTCCCCAAACTGCCTACCGCCGGCTAGAATGTAAATCGCCAGTGGGATGGCACTCTGAGCGCTTCGTTTTCTGAAGTCGCCCGAAGTTTCCTTTGTGAGGCAACTTCGGGCGATTTTGGAAAATGAAGAGTGCCATCCAATCTGAGCATGTGCCCTGACCCTTAGTATGTTATATATATATATATATATATATATAGTTTTTCATTATTTGCCTTCCTCTTTTACTCTTTCCAGCTTTCAAATAGGGGTCACTGGCCCCACCTAAAAAACAAATGCTCTGTAAGGCTACAAATGTATTGATATTGCTACTTTTGATTACTCATTTCTCTATTCAAGTCCTTTCTAGTAATGTTCTCATTCAGATCAATTCATTACCTCAGCAGTCAGGTAGTAATTCGAATGAGAGACTGGAATACGAATAGAAAAGGGACAAATATAAAGACAAGTAATACAAAGTAACAACACTTAAACTGTAGCCTCACAGAGGTGATATTTTTCAGTTAGCCATATTTCACTGGGGTGTGTTTAATTACTGGCATCCCCAGTGATTTCGCCTTTCCTTCTCCTTTAAATGTATTGAAATCTCTACAATTCTCAAACATATTTGATTCTCACCATGTTTAACAGTGATTTACATGTCAATAATATTTTCCAGATAGAGGGTTGTGAAGATATGTCCATTTAGGACAAAAGGTTATGCAACAGTACATCCAGAAGGACAACATAATGAATGCACCTCTTAGAAATTTAATAAAATTTGTTAATGGAAAAAATCTTTCCAAAGCAAAAATGTATTCCTTTGTGCAAACTATTTTTCCTTTTCATGAATTTATTATAACTTTTACAAACTCAGAAACTTTTAAGTGATCGCATTCTGCAGTGGAGGAAAGATTTTGAGTTTCATAGTTTGCACCAGTGCACAGTGCATGCGAAAAAGTGATATTTGCATCAAGATTACATTTGTAGTTAAAAACTACAATTTACAGTGCAATAGCACTCTGTATCACATTGCAAAATGCAAATTGTTTTACTTATTTATACAATGTAATTTTGTTGCATTTCCCACATGTCTACATAATCACACATACATTATAAAATCAATAGACACTAAGAAGTGTGGAGACCACATAAAAGGCAGAAGCCTGCAGCTCAAGTGCTTATACATGTCACAAAACTCCATTTAGTATTATGTCAGTACAAATGTAAAACAAAATGACCTAGTTGCTGGATTGGGGGATCTGGGCAGATTTCAAGCACTGTCCAGCAACGGACAGTGAAGAAGGACCCAAAGTGTGGGCTTTTCAGACATTTACAGGTAAGGGTATTTGAGAGAAGCCTGCATGCAGAGGATATAGGGGTTTGGTAAATACAGTCGCACTTTCTGTCTGGAGGAAAATTGTGATATCTAAATATATCCATATATCTAAAGTACTCTGACATGTGAAGCATAAATGTGTTTTCGAAACGCATTCTCTCTCTTTATATAACATAATGAAAATACTCATTCCCTAAAGAAACAGTGCAGTACACACTCTGTACTCAGCAGAACACATGGTTGAAACATGTAAAATGTATAATATATATGTGTGTGTATAAAAAAATAAATATATGTAAGTATCACATATACCTCCTGTACCTTGCCTGGGTACAGTTACTTTTACCCAACCGTGAAAATATATATTATTCTGAATTTCTTTAGTTAGTCTTGAAATTTGTGAAGTCATACACAATATTTAAGGAGCTGTGTGTTCAGCTGTGTCCAGCTAAAACACTAGTGGCATATTTATCCAAATTCCAAAATGTCCACTTGGGCAAGTCTTTTCCTTCAATGCTAGCTTATTTTAGAAAAAAAAAACAAAATATTGCCAATGTTTTTCATAGAAAAAAGTCCCATGTCAGCAGGAGATACATTGTTCCATTTACTTTCAATGAGGCTGTCAGATTTTACATTTCTGCAACATTCTGCAACAGTGCAATTTGAATGAAACTTGTGACTAATCACTGAAACTCCTGGAAATCCCCATGTGTCAACTCTCAGAAAACTAAACCACACGGCTACCAGTTCCCGTTCTTTATACCTAAATAGGCTGGTGATATTCACTCAAGCTTTATTTCCTGTACTCTTATAATTACCGTGGAACTTTAGGTGTGTGTTCATGGAAATAGCACAGTGTATGTATTTATGTTAAACACAGAATACAAAACTAATGCAAGATTTAAAAAAACATATTTGGCTGCCTTTGTTGTATTGAAACACAGTTATCTCCTGGCTATATGGCTGCAGCAGGAGAATCCTTCATTCAGGGCTACTCTGTTTATAACTATATATGTCTCTCAACAATACCAATGGCCTAAACTTGGAAAGAAGATACTGAACAACTGCATGGCCACAGTTTGGGTATTCGTATTTTCTATAGACCAACATAACTCCTCAGCTGGTGGATTAAAATGATTTTAATTGTCACAAATTAAGGGGCCCATTTACTTAGCTCGAGTGAAGGAATAGAATAAAAAAAAACTTTGAATTTCAAATGATTTTTTTGGCTACTTCGACCTTCGACTACGAATCGAACTAAAAATTGTTCGAATATTCGACCATTCGATAATCGAAGTAATGTCTCTTTAAAAAAAACTTCGACCCTCTACTTCGCCACCTAAAACCTACCGAGGTGCAATGTTAGCCTATGGGGAAGGTATCCATAGGCTTTCTAACAATTTTTTGGTCGAAGAAAAATCGTTCGATCAATGTATTAAAATCCTTTGAATCGAACGATTCAAAGGATTTAATTGTTTGATCGAACTATTTGCGGTAAATCCTTCGACTTCAATATACTAAGTCGAATGATTTACATTCGGCAGTCGAATATCGAGGGTTATTTAACCCTCGATATTCGACCATATGTAAATCTGTCCCTAAATATACAGTGATTTGACAATAAAAAATGCAATTTGGATGAATACATTTTATATGGGAGTAATTATAACCCATTCAGTACCAATTTGCTGCACTATGCAACAGTGATCCTGCATAAGCCATATCCTTTTTGGAATGCATTCATACTGACAGAATTACGGTTCTAATGAGTACAAAATTCCATCTCTTAGGGCTCATACACAGAGAACTGTCTGTGCAAATGACAGGTACAATGAACAAAGCACACTGGTAATGCACTTAACTCCTTCCTTTGGAACTTCCCTGGTGCTACATACATTAACAGGTTTAACTGTTTGCACTGAATTCTGTGCATGCCATCTGTAGATAAAGTGCAACATTTAAATTTGCCCCTGTTTCTGTGCATTTTGCTCCTTGAACGGTAATGTAAAGGAGTCCAAAGAGCATTTTGCAGTGCTTATATTTATTCATGACTTCAGGAACAGCAAAAACAGTAACACCAAAAAATGAAAGTGTTTTAAAGTAATGAAAATATCATGTAGTGTTGCCCTGATGTGTTTGCTTCAGAAAACTCAACAAGCTGCTGAGTAGCAATGGTGGAAATGAAAAAAAGGCTACATGGCACAGGTTAAATAGAGGATAACATAATACCATTATGTTCTATAGAGCTTCTCTGCTATCTGCTAACTTGAGCCTTTTCTCCTTTGAATGGCTGCCCCCATTGCTACACAGAAGTTTATTTATATAAACATTAGTAGTGTTTCTGAAGCAAACACAGCAGTTTTACCAGTGCAGGGCAACACTGCATTATATTTGTATTACTTTCAAACACTTTCATTTTTTTATGTTACTGTTCCTAATGCATAGTTCTAAACTATTGTTATGTGAAATAGTATTTACTAAAGGGGTAAGAGCGGTGGTAAATGTAGCACTTCCAAAGCACTTCCAAGGAGTATATTATCAAAGAGTGAAGTTTGAGATGGCTACAGTTCCCTAGAGTGAAATTCCGCCACTCTCCATTCATTTCTATAGTATTTATCAATGGGTGAAAGTGAAAATTTACCCTTTGATAAATATGTCTTTCAAAATCCCATATAAATAAATGAAGAGTGGCATAATTTAACTAACAGACTGCAGCCATCTCTAACTTCACTCTTTTGATAAATATACCCCTAAAAGTCAAACAGAAATGTCCACCACGAAAGATTGCATTATTTGATTGCTTAACCTCTTCTCTCATCTATTTTTTCAGTGATCAACTAACACAACATACAGATTAATATCCCAGTCTGTCGTTCTCTGAATGATGGTCATGGGTAAACAATGAATACTAACAAGTAAAATCATCCCAAATTCATTGACTTTATATTTAAGATCTGTCCATTCCAAGACATTAAGCACACTGTAACCAAAGTCAAATGGAGGGTATTATTAAACAAGAGTTTATAAATAAATGCACACATATTCCACAACTCTGTACAATCGAATGGTGTATGCAACGTACAGATTACATACAAATACTAACCAATACAGGACATAAAGAACATGATACCTCTGCACAGTGTTGGCCGAGAAAGTCATTTTGATACCAGATCACTGCAACACTTAGATAATTAAGCAATCATCTATATTAAACCTCTGCAAAATTCAAAAGAAATATAGTGGAGTAAAAAACTTACTTAAGAGAAGGAACTTCATCTATTCTGTTGCCAAGCTGAGATTCATGAGACTTGCTTCTTTTGAGAGTTGAAAAGTTGGGAAGTAACTGCTGAAACACCTTGCGGCCTGGAGGGGGTGGTGTCCGAGGAGGCTTTAACTTTATGTGCCTCTTTAACTGTGGGGTTGTAGGAGGGGTAATTGTAATTCCATGGGGAGTCCTAAGTGTTAACCTACTGACAGGTGTTGAGGAGGAGAAGGGGTCCTGCAAGTTCTCTGCATAAATATAAGGTCCTTGGCTTGTGATAGAGGAGTCTGAGAAAGGGATGGCAGAAACCGAAACAGAACGAGGCTGGTGGCTGTTGGTCTTCAGAAGCTGAGAGTTAAGAGTCCATGCTGATCCAACAGGAGAGGAAATATCAGATGGAAGTTGGGAAGAGCTCTCTTTGCGTATCTCTGGAGGATTCCATATTGTATCTTTCATGTCCCCCCCTGAAAAAAACAGTAAATCAGTATGATAACAGTTTGCATGTGCAAAATAAGGAACATTTTTTTAAATCCAGAAGAAAATCATTCAATACTATGTCGCTGTCAGTAGTCTATTGCAAATCGTAGGGGTGGCAAGATGTGATCCTTAGCTGATGTGATCTTCTAGCCTGCTTGATGGATAGCTGAATAAGCCACAATCAGATATCATATCATTTTATAATCTTACTTAGCCAATAGTCAATCTATAGGCTCATTCACAGCACCCAAAGTCTTTGATTTGTGTTACTCCACAATGTTGCGAGAGGCTTGCAGGCTAATGGTTTGTATGTCCTATAACTGTCTGCCACAATTTTTTCTACAGAATTTGATCTCTTTTGGTCGTCCCTTTCAATTATTGTTGTAATGATGTAGTTTAAGAGAGAAATTCTTACCTGAACGTGCTAATTTCTTTAAGCAGGATAGAGCTCCATTAAGTCTGGAGCACTCTTCTGTGTTGGCACCACATTTCTTCATGGTTTCTTTCACTTTTAATTCATTCATTTCCAATAAGGCATCTAGTGTTAATTTTTCAGATATTTTCTAGAAACAAAAGTAAAAGAATTTTTATGGCACAAGCCACTTCAACTCTGTCATTTGCCATTTTTAAGTAAGGTTTATCTTCTGTTTATTATTGGGGAAGGAATAGGCAAAATTTTGCACCCCAGCTTTGCCTTTGGGGTACATATTTAGAGATAAATGTTGCCTATCCTTATATCAAGGCATTATTAGTTACACACAAATCCCTGCTGTTTGATTGTATTTAGGCATGCCCTTATGGTACAGGGTCCATAAAGAAGGCTTCTGGTGGCAGCCCTGAATAATTCAGAACTTCCCATTTAGACCAGTCAACTGAGATATAAGGGCAAGGGCACACATAGCGGATTGTCTGCTTTCCTCCACCTGCATTTTGTTTATATGCAAAGGAAAGTGGATTCGCTTTCATGTGATCAACCCCATGGCATAGCTCCTACAACATCGGCCTATGTGGAGCTAAGCAGAGTAAATATTGTCACGGATAGGCTAAAATATGCATTTTGGCACAGATATCCGCAGGGGGATTAAAGTGGACAAAATTGCAGCTATGCACAGTCAGCTATAAGTGTATCATTAATTTGCCTGTTACAGTAATAAGGGCATGTGCTTATGAGCTGATGCTACATACTTGCTGTACATTGTTCTGTATCAGTATACTAAACAAACACATACTTTTGAACACAGTGGGGCTCACTTATCCAACAGTGGGGCTCGCTTACCCAAAACTGGGAAAATTTGCACCTGGGCAGAAACCCATGGCAACCACCCAATGATAAGCTTTGTTCAGTCAGCTGCAAGTCAAACAATAAAAGCAAATATTTGATTGGCTCTATGGGTTACTAACCAGGTGCTAATCTTTCTAGTATGAGTATACAAAAAAGTGTTAATAAAAATATATTTAAAAAAAAAAAAAGTGTTATTAAAGGGATACTGTCATGGGAAAAAACGTTTTTTTCAAAATGAATCAGTTAATAGTGCTGTTCCAGCAGAATTCTGCACTGAAATCCATTCCTCAAAAGAGCAAACGGATTTATTTATATTCAATTTTGAAATCTGACATGGGGCTAGACATATTGTCAATTTCCCAGCTGCCTCAAGTCATGTGACTTGTGCTCTGATAAACTTCAATCACTCTTTACTGCTGTACTGAAAGCTGGAGTGATATCACCCCCCTCCCTTTTCCCCCCCAGCAGCCAAACAAAAGAACAATGGGAAGGTAACCAGATAACAGCTCCCAAACACAAGATAACAGCTGCCTGGTAGATCTAAGAACAACACTCAATAGTAAAAACCCATGTCCCACTGAGACACATTCAGTTACATTGAGAAGGAAAAATAACAGCATGCCAGAAAGCATTTCTCTCCTAAAGTGCAGGCAGAAGTCACATGATCAGGGGCAGCTGGGAAATTGACAAAATGTCTAGCTCCAGGTCAGAATCGAATATAAAAAAATCTGTTTGCTCTTTTGAGAAATGGATTTCAGTGCAGAATTCTGCTGGAGCAGCACTATTAACTAATTCATTTTGAAAAAAACATGTTTTCTGATGACAGGATCCCTTTAAGTATTAAGGCTATTGTCACACAGGGTGTTTTGACTGTTGCTGTTACAGGCAGTGAGTAGTACACCAAAGAGCCAGGCTGAAGCCTCTCAAAATCAACTTGCTTTAAAGAAGTAAAGGAGTCGGCAGAAACTTGAGAGTAGTGAAACACAGAGTGCAGATGGAACACTGCAGCATGATCTCGGATGCTGAAATCTCCTACAGTTTTAAAAAAAAACACACATTGCTTCTAAATCATAGAGTGGCAAGTTACACAAATGATAGCATCACGAATAGAATTCAGGATGTGGTGCTAGAACAGCAGCACCAGCTCTAAAAATAATAACGTTTAAAAAATACTGGCATTAAAAAGATATCCATGGTAAGGTAATTTAGATTGCTCTTCAGCATGGTCCTCGTGTATCAGTTATATAGTTTTGTATGTAATCTATATGTATGTATGTGATTGCTTAAGGTGCAATAGCTGCTAGTGGCATTCAGGAAACTGGAGCCATACAGAAGTGAAGGATACCAGTGACTGTTAGAGGATTGCAAGACAGCATTCCAAAGAGACAAGGATTAATCCAATTCTAGGAGTGCAATATCGGCTGGGTTACCTAGTTTACATAACATACATAGAACAAGAGATGTATATAATCCAGGATTTGGAATATGGATACATTCCAGAAATATTTGCAAGATTTAGATTCAGCTGTGTTAAGCCAAACTGAATGTAAAACATTGATAAAACGCAACAACTATGCATTCACAAATAATGTATTTTGTCGACTATAACTATGCAACTCAAAGTTTTGATTCAGTCCTGTATGTAGGCCAATTTTATTTTTGTGAAGCCTTTACACTTGAATAAAAAAAATGAGTTCCCTGCACCCATACATAGATCCCCACAAGCTTTTGTTTTATTAGAGGAGAGGTTTAAACGGTTCCTCCGCCCAAAAACATCTAATCAACTTTCCAATATAACATTCATTAATAATTCATATTTTTAATAATTCATTAATTAATTCATAAAGGGAAATGTGATGGTAAATGACTTGAAGATGCTAGTTTGTTAGGCATCCCTCTGTGATTCGATTCACCTCAGACCCCTGGTCGGCACTTTTCCTTTAAAAAACGTTCTGGCCTAGGGTAGTATTTTACGGAACTCTGCTATATTCTATTCTATCCTGTATTATTTTCTGTGGCCCTGGGCTATGAACATGCACGGTAGAGGAAATGTTCAGTTTTTTATTCTACATTCCACTGTTACTCTACAGAAAATGTGCACAGCCCACATCAGCTGCAAGGGATCCTGGGGATAGACACAAAGATGGCGGTGCTGCGATCACTAGAATGTTAACCCAGATGGTACATTTTTGAAAGAGAGCCACCTGGGGTTTCAGGCAATTATTATAAGCATTAATGGGCCCAGCAAATAAGCTCCCACCCCAGTGATGAAACCTTTTCCTCTAATTGTTTGTGTTTTTAATGCTATTTGCGAATGTTATTGCTTTTGAAAGCAGTAAATCAAATGTTATCAACCGGACCCACAATTTAGTCACAGACCCATGCAGCAGTAAAAATAGCACACATTCAAATTACCTTACAAACCCCCTTATAAAATCATTAAAAAAAATTCTTTATTTTGATCGTGTATTTTCTGTATGAAGATGAAGGGCAAAAGTACACTCATGCTTTTAGGAATGTGTCCCTATTCTTTGTCTTAATTTTTTCACTTAAAGTTCATCTTCCAAACCCTATTTTCGGTTCAGGTGTTTGCAGATTCACCATAATGAAGACTTTTTTCAATCTATTTTTGATATTAGCAACTATTGTATCAATTCAATTTACATATAACTCTATAACCATTGAACACATTAGTTTTGGGCTAACAAAACCTTGTGATGATGAAGTGTTTTTTTTTTTTTTTTTTAAAGCTTTAGGCAAAGGGCGAACCAAGTTATAGAAGACACTTCCACTGTTCTAATCAATTACTTTCATGCAGTTTGTGGAAAACTTACCGGTAATTATAGTGGGTCGTTGTGCAGGTCTAAATAACAAAGGAGATTACATTGCAACAGCCCTTATGACCTTGGGTCCACAGAGCTCCGACAGGCTTTGTGAACCTTCTACTAGTCCCTATGACACGCGACCAAAGCAGCTAAGCCGAGAGGAAAACAAAGGCTTTCTCTAAACCTCAGGCCTCAAATCTCTCGTTAGAACAAGGGATCCTTATTTGTTTCAAAGTTCAGCTGAACATCATAAAGAGATTTAGGCTTTCGATTGTATCAAAGCATTCATGTGTACACGCGATAGATCCGATACAGATAACAATATCTTCCTCAAGGTCTGTTCCATAGTCTCTTTTCTACTTGCAGACATAACTGAAAATACTGGTATAAGGTATGTGGGGACCCTTAGGGTAGGACTCCACAAACTATTTTGTTGCGAACCGACGCGATGCGGCAAAACGCATGCAACAAGGTAAGAGATAAAATTGTCGCATGGTGTCACAGCGTTGATCCGACGCGATCACAACTGTCGGATGCAGACGCAGCACGCGGACTATAAAAATATTTGACTATAAGGGTAAACAGAGCATAATTTAAATAACCAATTCTACAGTTTAAAAAAAATGCTGGGTTGCTGTGAATAAGGGTAGGACTACACAAGCATTTTCTGTGCGATCCGACAGGGGGAAGCCGTTCGGGGAGATAAGTCGCCCCAAGGAATCACCCCGAATCGCCAGGTGTGCCCTTACCCTAAGAGTTTGGATTAAGTTCAGCTGAATGCTAAAGAGGCCAATGTCTTCTGCAGAAAGAGCAGGAATTTGCCTGAATACAAATATGAATGCTGGATTTAGTGTATACAAAATTGTATAGTATGTTATTTAATACCCTGATCCTAGCAAGTTTGCACTTTATTTTTTATTTTTTTTAATAGTTTTCAAATAATTTGCCTCACTCTTCTGCCTCTTCAATACTCTGTCAGCCAAACAATACTGCTCTGTGAGGCTACAATATTAGTTAGGGTTTATTACTTATCCTTTATAAATGATCCTGTCTCTTGTTCAAACTACAGCATGGTTTCTAGGGTAAATAAGGCCCTAAAAAGCTAAATAATGGGAAAAAAATTTTTGCAAATTGTTTCCGAATAATAAAAAGTAAAAAGTAACAACATTATAGCTTCACATAGCAATAGTTTTTTGGCTGCTGGGTCAGTGACCCCCATTTAAAAAATAAAATACTGAAAGTTGCTAAGAATAAGGCATTCTATAACATACTGAAAGATAACTAAATGTGAACTGCCCACTTCTTTTTAGAAACAAGAAGATTGGTCTCCTTCTATCTGTACTATTATGATCAGGCAGTTTAATAGTTCCCCTCATCCCTCCCCCAACAGTATCTGTTCACAATGGGTGCAGTAGGGATTTGTTAAGAATCTGAAAATTGCTGTATACTCAAAATGGTGGAAGGGTTCTTCTGTGGAACCAAAAGTGGAGTAACCGACAGTCGGATCATTCTGAAACTGTCACTTTGTGTGCCCGGTAAATTGCGGTAAACATACATTAGTAAAAGTGTAGATGGAAGTCAAGATGCGGAGTCAATGCAAGGTGTACTGCAGCAATATCTAGCTCCTGAAATACCTAGCAGAAGCACTGAAAATACTTGATGGATGAGCATGAAAATTTCCCTTACATATATAAACTGTGGACCATTGTGAGATTCCAGTTTGGCCCCTTCCTTTTTAAAGATATTAATATTACAGTACAAGCAACCAAATGTGTAACTCCTCCCAGATGCCCATGAAACCTAAGCCACAGAAATATTATAGGTATTATGTTCTTTGATCCTTTTCTATTTGGGTACTGGCTATGATGGTCAGACTTGGCAACAGCTGAAGTAATCACATTAGGAAGGCTGAAACAGGTTTAGTGTCAAAGTAAAATACTAAAATACCCATGATCCATGCACAGACTGATGGAATGTTTTCTGATATTTGGAACAATAACATAAAAAAAAAAACCTATGAAAAAAACAAACTAATACAGGTATCAGATCCGTTACCCGGAAACCTGCTATCCAGAAACCCGTTATCCAGAAAGCTACAAATTACAGAAAGGCCATCTCCCATAGACTCTTTATTTTTTAAAATTATTTCCTTTTTCTCAGTAATAATAAAACAGTACTATATATTTGATCCCAACTAAGATATAATTGATCCTTCTTGGAAGCAAAACCAGACTATTTGGTTTATTTAATGCTAACGTGATTTTATAGTAGATTTTAAACCAGACTATTTGGTTTATTTAATGCTAACGTGATTTTATAGTAGATTTAAGGTATGAAGATCCAAAATACAGAAATATCCGTTATCCAGTAAACCCCAATTCCCAAGCATTCTGGATAATAGATCCTAACCCTGTACTACAAAACAGCCCTCAATAGTTAAAAAGATAGACTATAACCATATAGTCAGCAAGTACAAGGCCTCGGAAATCAGAAAGCATACTGCAGATATAGGGAAAATACTGACATGCAAATCAGAGCATAAAACATCTAGGAAACAGCAAATGAAGCCATAAAATAAACAAATCTCCCGTGACTTTGGCTTTGTGTCTTTTTGCAGCCCTACTATCAGTGGGGAGATCTGGCATTCTTATAAATACTTCCAATAGAGAACATGTATTAATGTTCTGTTTATAGTAGGGACGCACCAAATCCAGTATTCGCTTTGGGATTCGGTCAGGATTCGGGCTTTTTCAAAAGGATTCGGCCAAATCCTTCTGCCAGGCCAAAGCGAATTCGAATCGGAAAGAAAATTAGGGGTCGGGAGGGAAATCGCGTGAATTTTTGTCACAAAACAAGGAAGTCAAATTTATTTTCCTCTTCCCACCAGTAATTTGCATATGCAAATTAGGATTCGGCTGAATCATTCACGAAGGATTCGGGGGTTCGGCCGAATCTAAAATTGTGGATTCAGTGCATCCCTAGTTTATAGGAAACTCATAGAAGCTATTGTCCTTTGAGCACCTTAAAGAGTTTTGTACTGCGAGAATTTGGGGCCAAGGAAGGTAGGACTGCAAAGGGAAATCCTTATTTGCCGAAAACAACGCAGCAACTTTTGATGTTACATAATATCTTGTATATACTAAAGACATCTTTTCAGAGAAACCAGGCGCCAATGCAGATGGGGGGGGGGGACCAGCTGAACAATTGGGATGGGATTTTCACTCTCTGTAAGCCCCTTAAAAATACAGAAGTTGATATATTGCAGCAATAAAAGAAGAGGGAGAAAAATTGACAGTTACAGGTCACCCCTGTGTGCATATAAACAGTCAACGTCATGAATTATGTTAATAATTCTACCACTAAAACCAGTAATGTTTTGCTTATGCTGTCAACTGAATTAATATCCATGAAGTGATGCTGACACTTCACTACTATATATAGGAATTGTGTTGGTACATTAAACAATGCCCTATGCTGCTGTGTTTCTTTTTATACAGACTCCTTGGCTTCTTCCCCAGAATTTTTCTGCTTGTATCAAAGCTGAGCCGTGCAAGCTGACATCTATCTGTGGAGTGGTCAATGCAAAGCTCCCACAGGCTGTAAAGAATTGGAGAGCTTTACCTCATTTTTTGCGCTGTCTGTTTTTTTTACAAGTGGGGTCGTCAGCTGTCAGGTAACTTGTGATATCTTTATCGGCTTCCTGGTTCTTGTTAGTAATTGCGGCAGGTGAAATAGATGGTTCATTTGTTTACCACTGAGCAGATTACTTCTTGCATAAAGAACTCCTGCTTATATGTAAGATAGACAGCCACAACAAGACCAATGGGTTTGTTTATACAGAGCTCATTATCTCCATTTCAATTCATTATAGAGTGTGAATATGGGAGATAGTAACATTTAAAACAGAACAAACCATTGGCTCAGGGCATCACAAGGAATCCCTGGGAAAATGATTGTGCTATTGGGGTGCTTAACAAGTTTGTACTACCTCCAGAGAATATGATTTTACTTGTCCTTTAAAAGGACTAGATTGTACATATTTTGAAGAAAGGCTCATCCATCCATTGTGGCCACAGGTTTAACTTAACTAACTTTTCCGCACTGGCTCACAGGCCAACCCTCTGGTAACTTACTGCCATTCTCTAAGAGAGAGACCTGAACAAATACAGTACAGTTCTCTTTTAAACAGAATAATTTTGAAAAAGCGAAGCAGCAACAGCTCTCACCCCTCTGTATAAATGTGCAGACAATAAGCACACTGAGCAACTGGCTCATCTGTCACTCTTTAAGAAAAGCAGATTAACAACTGCATAAGGAACCTCACTGTTGTGGGTTGGTAGAATTACTGAACTGGAGAAAAGATGTGTGGATGTCAAAGAGCAAACCTTTCCATGCTGTAGAAATGCCAGGCATTTAACCACATGACCCTTTTTGCATTGAATACACAACACAAGTGCAGGGTTTAATAGCAGAGAACATACCATTTCAGACTTGCTCAGAATATGTTAGCGTTGGAGCGATGTGCAGCAAATTCACCAAGTCTTGTGCCGCGTGTTGAATGTGTGTGTGTGATGTAACACAAATTATTTGCAATTTAAACAACAATGCCAAGGATCAGCACACGCGTCTAACCAATTATATAATGAGAGCATATGAAAAGCCTGATCCACACCCAATCTGTTATTTATGTGTCAGGGATGTGCAGAACCAAGCAGTGTGCCAACATGTCTAGAGACCCATCAACACTGCAATGCAAATCTTTCCAATAAATTGTCTAAAAGATATACATAAAATCAACATCACTGTTTTTTGTCATCTGATCACACAGGGTTTTTGCAGCTTCTCTTAGCAACCCCATGCAGACAGCATGCCCCACTTTTATTTCCGTTGTAACAAAACAAAGAGCCCAAATATCGGTGCATGGACACACAAGATAAAACAGACTATTTTTTAAAGTAGCAAGATAACTCAAAATAGAGATTGACAATAATTGTTCGAAATTGCTATGTACTGCTCTCTGTTTTGGAACTGGAAAAAAATTAGATTTTAACCTTTAATCAGAAGAATCATGACTTATTTGATAGTGATGTCCATCCTGTAGAACAGTAGTCTTTGCCAATCCAGAGACAGACTTCGGTGGTCAGTGGTTGCTGAGGGTTGTATTTAACAGCAGCTGGAGGGCAGCAGGTTGGACATTCCTGTTAGATAGCATAAACTAACCCCACCCCACATTGAGATCATAACTCTTTCGTCCTTGTGAAATCATGGCTTAACTAATCCCATGCCTTTTCTGTAAAGCGTACGAAAGGCATGGAAACCACATAATCTTAGGCACACCCATACAAATATTCAACTACATACTACGGCAAGCTTGCTTTACAGTATGCTTCAACCAGGAACAGGGTATGAAAACTATGGGTGCTCCAGTCATGTTTGTGCGGTGCTTAAAGCACTATCAGAGCTGTTAAACGAGGCAGGGCACTTGGGGAGCCAAAGTGTGAATTTGCACGAATATAATAGTACAGCACATGACTGCTGTAGAATGTTGTCGTCAGAATAATAATAAAAAGATTGGAAAGATTCCCAAATTCGCATTTCAGCTCAAGCCTCATACAACATAAAAGCTGCTGGTGGGTAGTAAATAAGAAACCAGAATGCTGTTTACTGTAGCCACAAACAGGAATGAAGAAAAAAATTACCTTTCCAGAAGAAGCAAAGCGGATACTCCAGCAACATTACACTCAGATCCACACGCACAAGATGCACAGCTCATGAAGCTGGTCTCAGCAGTGACATCTGAGAAATGTGTGTGTTTTGAACAGGCTGACGAGTTAGCACAAGCACAGGCGTCAGGAATACTCTTGTACTGCCTCCAGCTCTTCATCCAAATGCAGAGAGTGCTGCCTGTGCTCATGAATCCATCTGAACGCCTACACTGCCACAAGCACTCGCAATGTGCTGCAGACCCCTCTGGCACGGAGTCTTTCCACTGAGCAGACGTTATCTGCTGCAGCTGGTGACTGGGAGACAGAATGAGACTATCTAATTGATAGGCACTGGCAAAATATCTATCATCTGGGTTTTGCATCTCGCTGACAGATTGTGTCTAAAAACTAGATTTCAGATGAACATCGGGGGGAATAAAAAATAAAAACTAATTTTTAAAGAACAGTTTACAACCAAATGGACTGAATATTAAAGGGATATTATCATGGGAAAAATATGTTTTTTTCAGAATGCCTCAGTTAATAGTGCTACTCCAGCAGACGTCTGCACTGAAATCTGTTTTTCAAAAGAGCAAACATATTTTTTTTTTAAATTTAATTTTGAAATCTGACATGGGACTATTTACAGTTTATCAGGTGCCCCCAGTCACGTGACTTGTGCTCTGATTTACTTCAGTTACTCTTTACTGCTACACTGCAAGTTGGAGTGATGTCACCCACTCCCCCCCCCCCAGCAGCACATCAGCTGAACAATGGGAAGGTAACCAGATAACAGCTCCACTGACACATATAGGAACAGCACTCAACAGTAAAAATCCATGTCCCTCTGTGACCCTATTCAGTTACTGTACATAGAGTAGGAGAAACAATAGCCTGCCTGCAGTTCCACCTTGAAGCGCTGGCTCTTTCTGAAAGCACACGACCAGGCAAAATGACCTGAGATGGCTGCCTACACACCAATATTACAACTGAAAAAATATACTTGCTGGATTAGGAATGAAATATATGGTAGAGTGAATTACTGGCAGTGTAAACTACACCATAAAAATTATGAAAGAATGCCTTTAACATTTAACTTTCCATTTTATTATTTCATGGGTTTATGGGCGACGGCCTTCCAGTAATTTGCAGCTTTCTGGATAATGGGTTTCTGGATAACAGATTCCATACCTATATATTTATGATCTATGTGTTTATACTTATGTTCTGTAAAGCGTGGCTTTATGTTGCCATAAAAATATGCCACAGTAAAACTGCAGTAAACATACTATTGCATACTAAGACATAAGCATAGGGGTGCAGGAGTGCTTTATGGTTTGGCAGTGAAATCGACGTCATTTGGATATTTAAAGTGGTTTGCAGTTAACAGCAATATCATTCTCAAACTCCTATCAATCTCCTGAAGAAGAGAGCTTTGTAAAATTATCACGGAGTACTGTTGGCAACTCTGCATATAAGCAGACAGAAGCCAGTGTTGGACCGGGGTGCCAGGAGCCCACCAGAACACCTTAGGGTCAGGAAACTTCGGAAAACGAATCGCTCCCGAGTAGGAGGCAGGCAGGGGAGGCAGATTAGTCGCCCGGCGACAAATTGGGCGCCTTCTTCTCCCCAAACTGCCTCCCCTGCATGCCTCCTACTCCGAAGTTGCCCGAAGTTTCCTCGTTAGGCAACTTCAGGCGACTTTGGAAAACGAATCGCTTCCGAGTGCCATCCTAATGGCGATTTACATTTTAGCCGGCGGGAAGGCAGGGGAGGCAGTTCGGGGAGATTAGTCGCCCCGAAGAGGAGTTTTATCGCCGGGCGACTAATCTCCCCGAATCTGCATGTGTGCCCTTAGACCACAGGCCCACTCTCTAACTGCTTCCTCTTTAATGCACCGTCTTCATTCTCCTAATCTCTTCTCTTTACAAATCCTTATCTATTGTTTACTCAGTTTCTCATATTTTATGCAGGAATGGCATATTGGCCTGATCAGTGGCAAATTACCAGTGGTGGTTGTCTGGGACCTATGATTTCCAGGAGACCCAACGTTGCAGAGCATAGACCAAGTTGGGGCAATTGTGCTAGGGACTTTACCAAAATGCCACTCTACATTCATTTCTATGGGATTTTTAAAAGACTATTTATCAGTGGGTAAAAGTGAACATTTACACTTGATAAATAGGGTTTTATATTAGATAGCAATATACTGTAATTTCACAGGATGACCACAAACTTTACCAGACTTAGTATCTTACACTTCACAACAGTAAAGCAGAAAGTGCACTAGATGTGCTTGTTTGACACAGGATTTTCACTCTGAAAATACAACTAAAAAAGGAAACTGTTCTGTGTGCCACCTACCCCCTACCCTTGCTTATTACCTAACCCCCACTACAGCATTCCCCTGGCTCGGAAACACAAGCAACAAATTTACCACCCGCTCACCTGCTTATGATGAACAAGGCTGGAGTTACAGAAGGCAGACACTATGTGTCTATAGTCCCAGCATCCCAGCCATCGGTGAACCCTAAGCAGATGCTTCTTGTGCCTACCCCTAATTCCAGCCCTGTATCAACATAAACCATGTACTACATGCCAGAGAGATTTAAGGAACTAACCATGTATCGGTGGGTACTTTTTTCTTCAAAACAAAACCATTTTTTTGGGTTTTTTTTTTATAAACAGTCCACAGTAAAACATAAAAAGAAATAACCATTTTTAGAGTGACCAATATTATTAACATATGCAGACCAACCTCTATTGCAAGGACCTTCATAGAATGAATGGTGGCAACACCTTGATATAATAAAAGCAATATACATTTTCCAACACACCTTTGAATGTGCAGGCTCCATGCAAAATAATCCTCTAATATTTTTCAATATGATTGTATACTTGGGATCCATGATATATGGACTTGTTGCTTTTGCTTGATGCAGCACTCTATGCTTTCTGATCAAACTAATCCTTTCCACGGATTTTTAAGTCCAGCTCATTTCAGTGACTGCAGGAGACAGGAGGTTTGCAGACATTAACTGAATGTGCAGGGCTTAGTGTCCAACAATGACTAATGTCAGTCAGTGTATAAATATAGGATCTTCTCATGATCAGGCGAATCAGCACATACTTTAATATTGGGAGTAGGACTCTATTTGCGATAGTGTTAGCTTTGGGGCATTCCACTATGACGACATAATTGGCCAGCAAATAAAATCAAATGTCAAGTAAATCAGCTTGTAATAAAATACTCAGCCCTTAGTTAACACCTATTTTTACACCTGTTTTTTTTTTAGCATGCTGGTCATATTTTTCCGTAATTGATTACAAAGAAAAAACCAGCAGAAAGTACTAAAAGCAGGCAAAATTGTCCTGCAGCTAAAAAAAACACAGCAAATGTACTACTGCATATTTACTCTAACCTGGCCACACTGGTTGCAGACTCAGCAACTCCACAGTTTATTTGCCTGTATTTGGACCAAAACTTTGGCCTCCCTGACAAATATCTAATCTAGGTTATGTAAAAAATTAACCAGGGAAGGCAGGACAATCCCATCAGATTTGGACTGCATAGAAAGACCCAACTTATTGGTAACCCAGTTAACCTTGTGAATGGATCTTCCAGTGTATGGTCAGGTTAAGCAGGCAGCCATTAGGTTAAAAAAATGAAAGTATTTTAAAGTAATGAAAATATCATATACTGTTGCCCTGCACTGGTAAAACTGGCGTGTTTGCTTCAGAAACACTACTATTGTTTATATAAATAAATAAGCTGCTGTGTAGCAATGGGGCCAGTCATTCAAAGGAGAAAAGGCTCAGGTTACACAGCAGATAGATAAGCTCTGTAGAACACAATGGTGTTATCTGTTGATGTGTTTTCAATAAAATCTGCTCTTTTTTAGCAGTGTTTGCAAGATGAGAGTTATTTGCCTGATTTGGGCATCCAAAGTGTGGGCCAAACTGGGCTGATGTGATTGTTTGTCCCCCAGGTCAAGGATGGAATCACATAGAAGTTTGTAGTGGTTCTAGCCAGATGGGATTTTACAGTTTGTGGTCTATGTATTGACTCTATATGAAGGCCTCTCTAATTTATATCATGCATTGATTGGGAGGATAACTGGTTTACCAGGGCCTAGCCTGACAATCTTTAGATTCTGGGAAATGCCAGAAGGGCTGCTGTGAGACCCTACCAGGCCTGCAATATTTATTAGGCGTGTGGGGGCTGTTTGGGCCTCTTGGTACTTAAAATTCCAGGGCCTACAGTATATTGAATCTCAGTCCATACCTGGGTTTTCCTCTCTAATAGAAAAGAGCATATGGCAAATAGTACAATCACAAACAGCAAAATCAAGGCCAATCTACAGTCAGACTAGGCTAGTAACAAGTCTTTTCAGTAAAGAAACAATTTAGAATTCAGATACCCAGAAACTATGAAACAAAATAAAAAATGGAATACAATCCCAACTTCACATTTTAAGATGTAAAAGAAATATGGATGTTTAAATTCAGTCCACACCCTAAGCAAAACATTAACAGAAGAAAAATAATAATTAAATAATGCACCACAAAAGTCTCTGCTTTGGAAAACAGATTGCAAGGAACAATCGACAACCAGCGTGCAGCATCCAACTAGCAACAGTGGTAAGCAAAGCTTGTATGGGGGAGGAGAGGGTGTTAATCAGTCTGAAAGTGCTAATGAATTCTCACGATCTGCAGCAGAAATGGGGAAAATGAGTCTTACAAAATCTGTAAGCAATACTTAAAAAGACACCAACAGTAAGTCGTTTTGCCCCAATTAATACATCCCTGTCTGCATTGGGCAGAAATGCATTCAAGAGGGACAGGAGGGGATGGTACATGTACCATCCCCCCCTCCAAACCCCAATCTGTCAACTATGTTTTGCCATTTAAACATGCAAGTTAAAGGGCACCAATCATGACCAAAATCATTTACTAAGTAAATACACTATGTGAAAGTTCAAGAAATTCGATTTTTAAAACAGTTAGAATTGTTTGTATAATATAAATAATCAGCTCACTATACCTTCTGCAAGATCTCCCCTATCTCCACTGCAGTTCTAGCTGAGGCAGGCATCTTGGATTTCACTGGCTCCTCCTACCTATATCTTCCCAGCCAACTGTAGCTCTGAAATCTCGCACATGCTCAGTTCAAATTCCTTGTTTGCTTATCAACCCTTCTAAGCTATTTTCAAATCAGCCAAACCTGTGTGTTAGCTGCTGTACAGTAGTGCTGCCACCTGCTGGAAGTTAGCAGGTGGCAGCACTTCTAGTGGATACTTCTAGTGGAGGAGTTTACTAAAACAAGGCATTCTGGGTAGAATACTCAAAGCAGTGTTACAATCTGAGCATGCTCCTGAAATTTGCACATTAGAGTCTCTGTTAGAGTCTCAATATGGCCTCCCTCAGTAACTATATATGTAGTTTGATTAAACGTGTTTAGCTTGTACTGGTCAGATTGTTAATATGTGTTTGATTTTGGCTGTGATAGGTGCCCTTTAAGAAGCAGCAGAGGGTTCAGGGGGGCCCCTGAAAACAACTGCCCCAGGCCCCCAGTCCGACCTTGGGGTAATCTGCGCTAGGCGATTAATTCCCCAGTATGGAAAGGATGTGCATGCGCGAGACTCTGCAGGAGAGAAGGGAGCGCCGGTGGGGCTGGCCTCCATGTGCCCTTGGGGGAAATCTGGCCCTGCTGGGTTCAGAGCACACTATTGCCAGGTTGCGCATCCCTTAGTGCTCTTGCACTTCATCTCCCGGGTCTTGCTAAATGACTAGCTGTAGGTTGCATAAGAAGGCATTTAAAAGTTTGACTGTGGTCATACACAGGTCAATCCTGTATGGTATTCAATAGATATCTTGGCCTTAGGGCCAAATGGACCGACACTATATGAGGGCTATATCCTCTTCCCTTGCACTGACTAACATGATGCATCTGCAGAAAAATCTTCAAATCGACAAATGGTACATAGATATTGGTCAGCATATTTAAACTTGTACAGCACCAATAACTTCATATAAAGTATAAAAAGCGATACTATTTTGTGTATGAAGGAATGCTGCATAATTATTTGCATGAAGAAATCAAACACACTCCAGTCTTAACTTAAGAGAGGACATACATTACTATGTATAAAACCATAGTTTTCCAGCATTTTCCAGAATACACATACATGCAAAAACAATCATCAGCGATAATACTCTATCAATTCCTAACCCTCCAGGCTCCAGCTACAGTGAAATCACGCTGGCCTCAGGGCTGGAGGGCCTCAGTTTAAAGGAGAAGGAAAGGTTAAAATTAAGTAAGCTTTATCAGAAAGGTCTATATAAATACACCAGTAAACGCTCAAAGTAATGCTGCTCTGAGCCCTCTGTCAAAAGAAAGACAGCATTTCTTTCCTTCTATTGTGTACACATGGGCTTCTATATCAGACTTCCTGTTTTCAGCATAAACCTCCAGGGCAGGGCTTGAGCATGCTCAGTTTGCTCCTCTCCCCCTCCCTCCTCACCTCTCTGCTGTAATCTGAGCCCAGAGCTGTGACTGAGCAGGGAAAGTCAGGCAGGAAGTGATGTCACACCAAGTGAATATGGCAGCTGCTATCCTAAACAAACAGAGAGAGTGTCTAGAGCCGTTTACTCAGGTATGGTAAAGAATTCCACAGAATAACTAGTGTTATAGCTTGCACTATTGTTGCTAATCTATTAACAATAAACTGCTTTGGTACCTTTCCTTCTACTTTAAGGTGAAAGATTACCATTATTCCATTATACATTTTACAAACGCTCACCAGGTCTCTCGCAGGGTAAAAAAAAACACTTACCAGAACAACTTCATTTCTCACACTGATCGTGTGTAACCAGTCGCTGACTCTTGGATAGCTGTTCAGTATTTCTGTTCTCTCAACACGAGGCACATGAAGCTTGCATTGTAGCTGCTTGCTTATGTAGTTAATCAGCTTTGCCTGTAACAGTTATACAATAACTAATTAGTTCACAGTGCTTATTAACATATTCATAAGCATGTTAAAAAGAATAGTCAGCTGTCTTGCTCATGTTGGACCACCTAAAATTATGACAGCTTCCTTTAAAGGTGAATATTTTTGTACAAATGTATGTCTTTAAGGGTAATGCCATCTGCGACAATGTGTCTGTGGTTTGTTTTTTCCACTTTTCTTAGAAGAAGTCTTGCTGCAACAGCATTAAAATGCCTGATGTCATTTTTTTCTTTTGCTAATCATATTTAGAATCAATGCAACTGGGAGATATGTGGCAGTCATCCAGCAATACTTTTGCTTATATGTCAATGGCCAAACTGCACTTGTTTTTTTAGAACATCATTTTGATGGATCACTGGCACTTAGGTGCTTTCTAGCAGCTTGTCAAATACTACATTTTGGGGTAATGTTCTAAATATAGCCAAATATTATTTCTAGCTGTCATTCAACCTTAGGATAAGGAGCTTCTCACACTTAATTAGTTGTGGCTTAAAAGCTTCACAGTTTTTTTCATTATAGCTCCTTAGTAAATGACAAGTTCAACATGGTCTGACTACTCAGTTACATATCCAACAGCTTGCTATTTTATCTTTAGTCACAAGTATGCTGTGCCTGTTGAGGCTGACTGTTAAGGGAACCCTGAAGCTACCGCCACCTTCGAGGCAACAGTAGCTCAAGGGTTCCCCAGTGTCCGTAGGCACAATTGCACATGATTTATAACTGGAGGCAGGATGGAGGCAGTGGAAGTGCTTAGGAGTGGATGCATGTTCCTTTAATGAACGGTGTCATTTTGCTCAAGTCTTTCATTGCTTTTTGCTTGATCACAACTGTGGTTGCAGTGCTAAATCAGCCCTATATTTTTTGTGGATCTATGATACAGGTTTGCAACATATAGCACTAACAAAAGTAATAGACAAGGTCTGGCGGGAACCAGGTAATAATGCTTTACAGTCTTCAGCTTGCCTCAGAAACACTATATATTATAACACTGTATTCTAATTCTCTGTTACAATAATTATTATTTATACTGGATATGCAGTTTTTTCATTCATTATAGATTACGCTTTATCACTGTCCTTTACTTATGTAGCACAAACATATTTCACAGAGATTTAGACCCACTAGTTTGTGAGAGTTTTTTTAGAGTAAGAATGAGAGTAACTAGTGAGTAAGAGTAAGAATGAGAGTAAGAGAAGCTCTAAGGGACACATAACCTGTCATGGCTACCTTGCTCCTAGTAAAAATACAGTTAATCAATTAAATTCATGGAAAATGTGTGAGAGCATTATCCCAAATTTTATTTTTCAGCACAGCTTGGAAGATGCAGCTCTGAGACAATGAAAATGGCACTTATAGCACTTGCCTTCAGCCCATATATAGACTGGAAAATATTCAGCAGAGGAAAACATGTATTGTTTTCATTGCATAGAATTTCCCTTTCTATCATGCTGTCACACAAAAGTTCCACACAGAGTGTGTTCTAACAAATTTAAAAGGGAAACAAGTGCTTCTAATGTACTTCTTTCACAAGGCTGAACCCAAAAGAGACAATTTCATAAAAACAGCTTACCCAGACAAAGAAGAACAGACAGCATGGTACATTTATGAACAAATGCAAAGCTCTAAAATAGATGCAAAATTAACCTCGTATTAACACAATTCCCAGAAATTCTTGCTCACATCGTCCTTCCAACTTAATGCAAGCACCAATGTGCTACAGGTATGGGATCTATTGTCCAGAATCCTTGGGACTAAAGCTGGCCATAGACGCAAAGATCCGATCGTACGAATCAACGTACGATCGGACTTTCCCATCTCCCGACCCTCCACTAACCATTCAGATCAAAGTCTTTACCATTCCGATCAAATAAGAACAGATCACCCAATGTTCTGCCCCTGACAGCAATCGTACGATACTTATGTCTGACAACACTAGTGACAGTCTCCCTCTGAAAATCGTACGATCGGCAATACACGCAGAGATATTATCGGCAGGCGACAGAAATTTTCTAACCTGTCCGATCGACCAAACGACCGATCTCCGACGGACGAAAAATGTCGGGACTCTCCACACATGGTCCGAAAATCGTACGAATCCACGATTCGTACGATCGGATCTTTGCGTCTATGGCCAGCTTAAGGTTTTTCTAGGTAAAGGAAATTTTTTAAAAATATGAATTTTATAAAAATGGAGTGTCTATGGCAGACATTTTTTCCTTAAATCAGCACTTTCTGGAAAATGGATCCTATACCTGTACTCAGCCTGCTCTTGTGAATGAGGTGCAACTGAATGCATGGATGCAATCACCAAAAAAATCTGACATTATATACGCTGCACATTCTGGAGAAAAATGCTGCATTGTGGGTAAAACAAATTTTGCACTTTGAAAATAAGCTTTTCCTCACATGCCAGCAGGCCCCTTCTTTGGTAATCCTTAATTTCCTCCGGGTACCAACTGAAAATCAGTTGACATGGTCAATAAAAAAAAGTGTAAATTCTATATCCAAATGGTATATATCCTCTAGTTACTTTGAAGAATAATTAACACTTCTCCCATCTGAGACATTTACAGAAACTCAAATTATACAATCTATACTCTTGCTGGAATAAAACCAAGACTCTAATGATGTCAAGAACTGCTTCTGTCAATGCGGCTACTCGTTTAAGTGCAGTTTATATAGAGAAAAAAGCTCTTTAAATGTTGTAGTGCTGGAGTCAGTGCTGTTCAGATGGTACCTGATACCAGACAGAATAGCCAAACATCTACTAGTCAGATGCTAGCTTTTCCAGTTGCAGCTGCTCCAAGACTTAAAAGCAATGGATTGCACGCAGTGGCCATTTACTGTACCTTTAAAAGCAGATCAGAGATAGGAGAGATGACTTACTAATAACAATGTGAGCCTACCACCTCTTTTCCTCTTCCTTCATCTTTATTATCTTTCTCCTGCTCTATGCTAAATATTTTTTAGCTACTGATACTCTGTACTTACTCAGATAAAATACCATGTATATATTTATACATTCTGAATGTACAGGTATGGGATCTGTTATCCGGAAACCCATTATACAGAAAGCTCTGAATTACAGAAAGGCCATCTCTCTTAGCCTCCATTTTATCCAAATAATCTAAAATTTTAAAATTCCTTTTTCTCTGTAATAATAAAACAGTATCTTATACTTGATCCAAACTAAGATACAATTAATCCTTACTGGAAGCAAAACCAGCTGATTGGGTTAAATTAATGTTTACATGGTTTTCTAGGAGACTTAAGGTATAAAGATCCAAATATGCAAAGATCCATTGTTCCGGAAAACCCCGGGTCCCATACCTGTATCAATAAAGACTAATGATTCTGTGTTATCAGCAGAGCCAAGCCAAGTAGTATTGGCCCCCTGCGGACACATGCAGTGTTATTAGGATAACATGCAGTAAATATTTATATGTAAAGTAAACTTAACATGGTATTGTTTAATACTATAATAAATGACAATAGAAAATCATTGGACCTGAAAATAAGCCAGTTATAAGAGGTTCTCTGATAACAAAAAACTTGGAGAGGAGCAGAACAAAGAGGAGGGATGCATATGAACCCCAAAATCAAGCGATTTAAACATTGTGCATGTCACTGGTACTCAAGTGACCTTCCTGATGAAGTGCCAATTGGAAGGGCACGAAACGCGTTCGTTTGTACCACTAACCCACTGCCTGTTAACACTTATATATATTGTAAAGCGGTTCCTGAGGAGAGATTGGGCCAGAGCTGATCGCTGATACACAGAGACTGTTTGCAGATTTCCGGCTTGGAGCCGGACTATCGCGGGAGCTGCGGCCGACACGCTACAGCAAGGGTGAGCTCCGCTAATCTTTCATTACCCGTCTCTTCACTGTGGGATCTTTAAATTACTTACCTTGTACTGTTTTTATTTCAAGAAATAAAAACAGAACAAGGCAAGTAATTTAAAGGCCTCAAATTTAAAGGACCTCAAATATTTCAAAAATAATGTGTGTTATCCACAACAAGGTGCTGGGAATCACACATTACTTCAAAACACATTATGGTTGCCTACACTTCAAGGACTGACTAGAACTTTAAGATTAAAGCTAGCCATAGAAGTGCAGATTTACCTTCATATCCGACGAACAATCATTCAGTGCCATCTCCCAACCTGCCACTAACCATTGAGATCAAATAAAGTTGTAAAAGAACAGATAAGACAATGTTCTGCCCCTGGTAGCAATCGTATGAAAGTTATGTCCAACAAAAGCTGATGACAGTCTCCCACTGATATCGTCAGATCGGCAATACATGCAGAAATATTATCGGTAGGCAACAGTAATTTTCTAACCTGTCCGATAGTCTAAACGATCGACACGAAAAATGCCGGGACACTCCACAAACAACCTGAAAATCACACAAAACAGAGATTCATACAATCAAATCTTTGTGTCTATGGCCAGCTTAAAGGTTGCTACCTGCATTTCTCTATGCAAATGGGCATCTGACTTCCTAAGTGCGCTTAGTCACCCAAGTTTGAAATTTCAGGTAGCTCAAGCAGCTCCAAAAATGTTCCTTTTTTGGGGGAAACAGAAGACATACAAATAATTTTTCAAATTCTATAATTGTCTCAATATCCTTTGACAACCTTCAACGCTAGGCTGAGAACTCATGTTTAAAATTCTTACACCTAAATATCCACAGGAGGGTCTGAAGTTTATAAAAAAAAGTCAACACCTGACCTGTACCAGCACCCTTACTTGCCAATTTCCCACATTACACCCCCTACCTGCCTGTCTTTTATGCACAGGCTGACCCAGAACTTGAAAATAAGGGGCCTAAGAAAGTGAACAAATTAAAAAAAAAAAGTTGTATTAGATGTTTAGTAAACCTTTAAAAAAAACTTTAGAGCTTGTTCTAAAAACAATACAAAAATGTTTTCATATACAGACAGGGATTTGTTTTTATTAAACAATAACAACCATGACAGCTTGTATTATAACAATGCAAAACAATGTTTATTTCACATACAAATGGTGATTTGTTTCCATTAGGTTAGGGCCACACAGGATAGTCACCTGATGCTATCTAATGCAGCTTGATCCAGTTAGGTGCAGCACAAAGCAGCCAAAGAGAGGGCAAGCATTCATTTGAAGCAACCTCTTTACAGTGAGGTCAGTGAGATTGTGGAATGCACTGCCGGATGATGTGATGGCGGATTCTGTTAATGCTTTTAAGAATGGCTTGGATGATTTCTTGGATAGACATAATATAAAAAGCTATTGTGATACTAAACTCTATTGTTTAACATAGATATGGGTATCTATAATTTATGTGAAAGTATGGAGGGGTGTGTGTATGGATGCTGGGTTTTATCTGGAGTGGTTGAACTTAATGTCTTTTTTCAATGCATCAATTACCTCGCTTCTGAGCACTGATCCAAAGTAGGGGAGACGTATGTAATATCATAATCAGCTTCTTTATTTAAGCACACATAATCAGATTACAGCAGTGGGGTGCAAACTAATGCGTTTCGGGACTGTGTCTCTGCACTTCCCAAGTTATATTACATACATCTCCCCTACTTTGGATCAGCACTCAGAAGCAAGGTAATTAATGCATTGCATAAGCCGGTAGAAAAGAGACTGAGATTTCGCTGTAGCAGCGACCATCAGGGGATACGAAATTGGGTGAGCTCTGCCAACACCACTCTAAGATTATGTTGAATGTCTTTTTTCAACCCGATTTAACTATGTAACTATGTAAGCAGACATGCCTCCGGTGCAACAGGCTGCACACAAACAGCTTCACTTTCAACCTATCCCATGTATGAATAAACTAGTTTATGTTTTTGGGGCAATAAAAACTACAGAGTTTACAAGTAAATTTCCAAGTTGGAACTCACGTCATTGGCTGCTCCCACATAGGAAAAGCAAACAAAATTTTGATTGTTTTCTGTGGTTGCACTTTAAGTAGTACTATACAACTATGTCACGCTGATATGCAACAAATATGGCTCTAAGACTAATCCATAACTGCTGTACTAGATGAATGCTACAAACCTTCACTGGAACCTAGCAGCAATCTTTTCCATCCTATATCAGGGATTCTTACTTTTTCTGTAAGAGGTCCCAATGAAATCTGGAATTTCACATTGGAACCCACAATAAAGACGAGACATTTTTACCTGTCTCCTTTCAATTACTCTTGATTATTCCAAATTAAAATGCTGCTATAAACAACATGGGGACCCAAGTTTGGGTTCCAATCGAATAAAAATGACGAATAAAAATGACTCTTCTACATAGTCAGACACACGTGACCACGTCATCGTATCTAGTGGCAGTTTTAGTGAATTTTTCCCCCTGCTATTTATTAAAGAATTTTTTTTACCAGCACCAAGTTCTCACAAACAAATTTAACCTATGACAAAATATGTGTTCAATCAGTTGAGTAACTTGAAAAGTCAAACATTTTACATAGTGCTTACATTTTCTTACAAATACTAGAGAAAAACTGTTTTTATCCTGGCATGAAAATTGGAGGCAAGAGTCCTCCCTAAAATTGGTACTTTCCCCAAAAGATAAGTGTTTTCCTATTATGAACAGGCATATAATCTGCCACTGATATTCCCCGGTCCATTAATGGCGAGTACTTCAGCAGTGATGTCTGACATACAAGCCTGTCTCTGTATAGTCCAGTAGAACTAGCACAAACTATAATATGATTAGCTTTACACTGGGGATAAGCTACAGTCACACAAATGACACTGCCTTTAAGCTTCTTAAGACTTAAGATGGCCATAGACTCAAAGATCCACTCGTTTTGCGACATCGCCAAACAAGCGGATCTTTCCCCGATATGCCACTAACGGCATGGCTATATCGGGGGTAATTCGAACGTTCGCCCGTATGGCCGAACGATCGAATTACGATACGCCAAGGGGCTCCGACGGGTCGGTCGGGTAAAAATCAAACCTTCCCGATCGATATCGTGGCCAGATATCGATTGGGAAGACCTGTCGGAAGCCCCCATACACGGGCAGATAAGCTGTAAAATTGGTCTAAATGACCAATATGGGCAGCTTTATTTGCACGTGTATGGCAAACATTACATAGGCATCTTGTTCTAAGCACTCTACAATGCAAGCAGATGCTACCATTATCAGGACTGCCCATTATAGCCTTGTTACTTAGCTAAAGTTTAAACACTGTGTACTGTATTATCTGTCACACATTATTCTTACAGGAGTTATATCTAACTATATATACACCTATATACACACATGTTTTGTGAGCACTTAAAAAAAAAAAAAAAAATTAGAATTAGAATTTACTATTCGACCCTTGATAAATCTGCCCCATAGTGTCCTTGTATAACAATTCTTTAATTTTCATGTGCCAGCCATTCCGGACAATACATTGCAATCATTCTGGAAAATAGATTTAATTCCAGTGAAATAAATGAATACATTTATTTTACAATTTTTGAATTACAATGAAAGCTTTATGCCCCAAAAACTGCACTAGTAAGCTGTATTATCCGGAGTTGAAGAAAGCTGCTACTGGAGTGCGTGTCTTCTCATTAGATATTCTCACAGTTAATTACCCACTTCTCCTAGATATCATGTAATCTATTGTTATTTGCGACACTACTTACATGTAGCTTTAATATTATTCAATTTGCTCTCTCTTTTATTTCAAGTCCACTACTCTTTACATTCCATATCATACCTGCAGGTAAAATGGTTCAACGGTTTGGATATCAACACATCTTTATATTGATGACACCCAGATTGACCTACCTTTAAAATATGCCCCCAAGAAGAGTGGTGGTACATTTGTTTACTTTAAAAATGGTAAATAATATACAGAGCTCATAATATATAATGAGCTCTGTATATTATTTACCATTTTTAAAGTAAACAATATATAATAATAATATATAATGTCTGGTGCTTTGCAGTGGCATACCTATATATGCTAGCAGAGAAAAGCTGATCCATTGCCTTCTGCACCTTGTATGTGAGAGCCCTGACAGGCATGGGATCTGCTTGTTATCACAGACAGAGCAACATTTGGAACAAAAATGCATGCTTTCAAATTTCAGTGCCATAACCTGCTCTGTAGGTGTGCTGACCTGCTGGTCCCCAGCCTAAGTTCACATACATATAAAAAGCAGAAGTTTGGCTTTTATACGCCAGCATACCTCCCAACATTTTGGAGATAGAGGGACAAAAAGATTTGCTGCGTGTAGTGCTCACCCCTAATTACTATGTTAATTTTACAAAATTTGGCAGGTTATACGTCTGTACACATTTCTGTGGTTTTTGATGTGTTATTACAGTTTTGCTAATGAAGGTGAATTGCCCTTTAAGCTGCAAGTCACCGTTTCCCCAAGAGACCTGCTTATCTTAAATTGTAACAATTATTTCTTTACTTATCTTACATTGTGACAAATGTATCTAAAGTGCACCTGCCACATATTATGGGCTCTCTGCCAAAAGCCAATTAAGTTTTAGAAACATTGTATCTTTTTCTGGCTGTAAGTACAGGAGATAAAAGAGAAAGTCGGGAAGCTTCAGTAACAATCCGGACTGCAGGCTGAGCTGTCAAAATCGGGACTGTTTGCAGTTTGTAGGCAGGCGGAGTTATAGGAACAGTGATACCAAAAAATAAAAGTGTTTTAAAGTAATGAAAATATCATGTACGATTGCCCTGCACTGGTAAAACTGATCTGCTTACTTCAGAAACACTACTATAGTTCATATAAACAAGCTGTTGTGTAGCTATGGTGGAAATTGAAAAAGGCTATATGGCAGAGGTTACATAGTGGATAACAGATAACACCATTATATTATACAGAGTTTATATGTTGTGTAATCTGAGCCTTTTCTGAGCCATTGCTACACAACACAGTTTTATTTATATAAACAATAGTAGAGTTTCTGAAGCAAACAGTAGTTTTACCAGTGCAGGGCAACAATGCATTATATTTGTATTACTTTAAAACACAAATTTTTTGATGTTACTGTTCCTTTAAGTGGATCCACGCTCTTCTGCAACTCCATATAGCTGCTTTGACAAGCACAGTTCCACCTGAATGAGGGTACATGAAGCAGAGATCAGCCTGTAAAATACAAAAGTAGGCAGGTAGAACAGCCAATGCTTTGTCCGACATGGGCCCTAGAATTGTTTCTGGCAGGCAAGAAAGGAAAATGTTCTCTTGGTTTAAGCAATATGCCATAGGGTAATACATTTTCTTTAGTTTATGTTTCAAGAATCTTCAAATAAAATGCTACTCTCTTTGAGCTAGCTGCTCATTAACTGGCCTTTAATCTTGGTGCAATTGTGACTAGAAATTTTCACACACGATCTATAAGATGTATCTGCTGTAACGAGGCTAGGCAACAAGAATGCCATTTGACCATACCCAACATTTAGGGCAGTACAGATTATAGTTGTAAATAAAGAATATTAAATATGGAAAAAGTCACATGCCAGATTATTTGGCAGAATGACATTAAGATGATTGGCAACTGGCATTGTTGCTCTCTTCCTTGGAAATAAAGGTCTCTCATTTTTACTTACAGATGATATCAGTAGTGGTGCAGCTATGCTCATAATGTATATAGCTTGCAAGTCCCTCCACCAAAAAATAGAATTCCTGAGAACTGAATGTTATGTGAAAGTTAACTCCCCCAAAAATGCTTGAATGCTTAATTCTCAAATAGTATACATCAAATATTGAGTTATTAAAGCTGCTATATACTGAAATGAAAAAAATAAATAAAATTAATTCATTTTATTTTTCTGCCTCTTTTCTTCACGGCAGGCCTAGGTCTTTAAAAACAGAAAATTACATCATTTGATAGATTTGTAAACAGCATCAAAAAAATGATTAGCATTTTTAGAACGGAGCAGTTAATGTATCCGTTTTCAAAGAGTTGTACAAAGTTAGCCACAGTGGTAACATTTTTATTTACCATTTGATAAAACGTTTTTTTCTACGCATTTTCTACATATATTATTTAGCCAATAAACAAATGTATCAGCTATACCGGTTGCTCTGATACTGACTCAGGGAGCATACTCTGTAGTGCATAAAAGCTGCTGACCAATGTATCAAATAAGGTATCCAATGGTGAAAGTCAATGATCTGGCTTAATGAACAGCTCCTGGGAAACTAAAGAAGGAGAAAAAGACATTTTGCTGTTCAAATTGATATTTTATAAAAAAAAAAAAAATGTTTCTGGTGTTCAGCGTGAAATAGAGATGATTTTTGAAGGTGGATTGCCCCTTAAGTTATTGCATACAGTATAAAAAAGGTTATTGTATAGACTGCAGTCCTCCAATTGTTATAAACTGCAAAATCATTGGGTAGCCGAGGGTTGCTGGGAATTATATTAAAAAATAAACTTAAAATGTTGCCTCACACAGCACGTGTACATATGTGTGCGTGTGTATGTGTTTGGCTAGAGAATCTAGACAATAAGTAATGTTGTACACAGCACTTTTTATGTTTAATCACCAGTACTGCCTGAGGTGGTTTTCACTAATGTAAATAAAGTGATACAAGTCATTTATGCTGTATATTTTTATGAAGGCCACATGCAAGCAAACATTTGATGCAACAGTTACATCATTTACTAGATACATACAATTAACAGTAACCAGTAAAGGATAAACTGAAAGAAATAAAAGTTTGTATAATGTGTGCGGCCCCCAACCTTTTTTGCCCCAGGGACCGGTGTAAAGTCCTCTTTTTTCAAGGACAGCGGGGGGGGGGGGGGGGGCGTCAACTGCGCACGTCAAATTTTGACTCGGTGGCCCAGTTCAGGTAAGTCTGCAGCCCCGCAGTTGGAGACCCTTGATCTAAATAACTGCATTTGCACAGCATAAAATAAGATTTATTCAACCAGTGTCCTACCTACTGTATCAAGTGGCATCCCTTCCCATGATCAGGGACACAGGTATGAAAAGCACTGGGCGATGCTTTTAAGGATACAACTCAAATAAATATTGAGACAATAATGAATACATATTTTGCTTTGAAGTAAATAGGAGAAAGTGTGGCTTAAATAGATACTGACACGCCACTGCCTTACAATAGCAAACATTGTAAGTAAAATATATTAATTGAGTCAATTTAGCTTAATCATGGAAAATTGCCTTCTTTCACTCAGGTAAGTATCATGGGACTGAAGGATGCTTTGCTGACTGTGTCAGTGTCACTTTAACCCATCCCCATTTACCAAAACTTAACCTGCCTTTAATTGGATTTATCACCTTATTTATTTCTACCAACTAGCCTGCTGTTTCTCGAAATAAATATACTATTAACAGGGAGTATATCTGGCTGTCAAAACAAGAAAAACAAGTCCTCAGAACCAAGGGTCGAACCCAAACGCAAAATATTAAAGATATCGTGTAACACACTGTTATATCGGATGTTTCTTTACATATATATATATATATATATATATATATATATATATATATATATATATATATATATATATACCAAATGGCTAATTAACTGGTCATTGGGTAGGCTTTTTAGGGGAAAAGGTGTGACAGTGACTGGAACCTATTAAACTACAGTCAGTGGCGTAACTATCTACACAGCAGACCCCGCAATCATGGGGGGGGGGCCCGGGCAACATGGGTCTGAGCCATTGTAGTTCCCCCTCCCTAGCCTCTCTGGTACATTTAAAATGTTTGTGCATGAGAAGGGCCGTGAAGGGGGCCTGGGGAGGAGGGACTGTTTGCACAGAAATTCACACCACCCATTGTCTCATATTAACACATATAGAAGGCCAGAAGGAATGGTTCTATATGTGTGAATGGGTTGTAGCTCTTAACCACTGCCTGTGAAACAGGATTTTTCAGCCCAAGATGAGTACAATTTGGCTCAGATACAGCTCAAATACATTGCACATGAAACATTTTGTGCAGAACTTAGCATTTGTAGCACTACTTTCAATTCACAGAGGCCTGAATGGTTTGAATGTTTGAGATTTGCCCATGCAGGGTTAATCTGTGCCAGCAGGATAAAAGTATATAGTGATAAAAAACGGTTGGCCCAGGTACGCTTATTGCTACCCGCAGGCTGGCAGGAACATAATGCGTCCCACCTTCCCTGCCCCCAGTCGCAAGTACAAAGCAAAAGGTAAAGCTCATACGCATGCGGGGTGGGGGGGCTGATGTTGGTTTGAGGCATTCCAAACTGGGGTGTGGGGCCCTGTGGTGGCAGCCCTGGTGGGACAACCCAGTCCGACACTGTGTACACGCATGGATGGTCAAAATGCACTCATATACAAATATGAGACTTGTTATCCTGAATGCTTTGGACCTGAGGTTTTGCTTCATTATTTATTTTTTATAGTTAATGAATTATTTGCCTTCTTCTCCCGACACTTTCTAGCTTTCAAAACTACTTTTTATTACTCATCTTTCAGTTCCAACCCTCTATTAATATTCCATATTTTCACGCAAATCAATGCATGGTTGCTAGGGTAATTTGGACCCTAGCAACCAGGCTGCTGACACTGCAAACTGGAGAGCTGCTGAATAAAAATAACTCAAAAAACACAAATAATAAAAAATTAAAACCAATTGCAAATTGTCTCAGAATATCGCTCCCGACATCATACTAAATGTTAACTCAAAGATGAACAATCCCTTTAATTTGGATCTTCATACCTTAAGTCAACTAGAAAAGCATCTAAATATTAAATAAACCCCATAGGCTGGTTGTGCGTCCAATAAGGATTAATTATATTTTAGTTTGGATCAAGTTCAAGGTTCTGTTATATTATCACAGAGAAAAAAGGAAAAATCATTTTTAAAAAATGTTATTATTTGGATTCAACAGAGTGTTTGGGAGACGGCCTTTCCATAATTTGGAGCTTTCTGGGAAACTGGTTTCTGCATAACGGATCCCACACCTGTAATTGATTGGTCCCCAGGCTGAACAACAGGCAAGTATGAGAAAAGTGACGGATCACACCACCTTCCATTTCCTAATTACATGTGAGCCCTAGTATAATATTAATATCCCCACTCAAGTCTGAATGCAAAGTTACATGAATACAATTTAATAACTTAAACAACAGAACAGCGATCAGCAAAAACATTCTGCAAACAACCCACTAGGACACATTAAAAAGAACTAACAAAATGTAGTAATTGCTATAATGGAATCTGTCGTTCAGATACCATTCAGCTTCTAAAGACGGAAATTTCAAATATAATAATTACTAAAAGCAATAACCCACTTTATAAGCATTTGCAGTTACCAGATTTGCTAGGAATCGTAAGCTATTAAAGGTTAAAAGTGATTAGTGGCAGGCACCTGTAAATCATCGGAATCCGGTGAATATTTAAAAGCTGCATTTTAGGGGGACTTGAAACGAGAAAGCTGAAGATACAACACAGTAATGACAAACTATGCCATCCGCCAAGATGGCTAAATCACACTGCATCAACAACTCAGGTTGCCATAGTGACAGTTAAGAGTCTGGATATTTGGCCAAAGGCCAAGCTTCCCTTGAGAGGACTATTTATTTTCTCTATCTGCTTGGAAATGTCTAGCAGTGGAGTCATTTTTCACACACATTCAACCAATGTAATACAATATTCTAAACAGATATTATTCATGTCCCACTTATACACATACCTGTAATGCCATGTAGGCAAAAGAGATGTAGGAATGTTTCTTCATATCATCATATTCTATGGTAGATAGTAAAACAGTAGGCCAATGAGGCCCCATTTCCCTGACATATTATTTGCTTCCACACTAGGGTTGCCACCTGGGTTACCGTCCTGGCTGGTAAAAGTAATGGTGTTATGTTATATATATATATATATATATATATATATATATATATATATATATATATATATATATATAAAAGCCCAAATTTGAAAGCACTCACAGCAGATTTCATCAGTGTATAAAAAGGTTTATTCACCACTCACATCTACGCGTTTCAACCCTCAATGGGTCGTCATCAGGATCCTGATGACGACCCATTGAGGGTTGAAACGCGTAGATGTGAGCGGTGAATAAACCTTTTTATACACTGATGAAATCTGCTGTGAGTGCTTTCAAATTTGGGCTTATGTGAATTACGGTTAGCACCCAGCCGTGATACTTTATATGGTGAGTGCCGTTATATGTGGAATTATATATATATATATATATATATATATATATATATATATATATATATATATATGTGTGTATGTATGAAGGCCAGTATATATATATATATATATATATATATATATATATATATATATATGTGTGTATGTATGAAGGCCAGTATATATATATATATATATATATATATATATATATATATATATATATATATATATATATATATATATATATATATATATATATATATATATTTACGACAAAAAAGCTGAAGCACACCAGGATTTTCTTCAAGAAATATAAAAGTATTTATTCCATCAACGTTTCGGCCCTCGAGTGGAGCCTTTATCAAGATAGAAATTACACCAAAGTGAAGACAATTTAAAGACTCACCCAGCTCACTCCCACCTCCCAGTGACGCCCCCCTTTTTTTTTTTTGGAATAAATACTTTTATATTTCTTGAAGAAAATCCTGGTGTGCTTCAGCTTTTTTGTCGTGGATATGCTATTTCTGGATTGCACCCAGGTCTCTAACTCCTGAAGTGTGTGCCAAAGCCTTCTATACTGTGTGTGTGTGTGTGTGTGTGTGTGTGTGTGTGTGTGTGTGTGTGTGTGTGTGTGTGTGTGTGTGTGTGTGTGTGTGTGTGTGTGTGTGTGTGTGTGTGTGTGTGTGTGTGTGTGTGTGTGTGTGTGTGTGTGTGTGTGTGTGTGTGTGTGTGTGTGTGTGTGTGTGTGTGTGTGTGTGTGTGTGTGTGTGTGTGTGTGTGTGTATGTATGAAGGCCAGTATTTTTTTCCAGAAAATGTGGTAACCCCTATTCCACACCCAGCTGAAAAACATAAGGGTACAGCACAAATACTTTGCTCCTGCATTTTTTTTTTTTTGACAGGCTGATGCCCTATCCCACATACAATGCAGGTGTCAACATCAAAAGTCAACTAGACCACAGAAAGAAATAATTTAAGAGCAGAATATACAGTATTTTCCTATGAAACAATGTATATAATCATTTGAAGGTTATATACAGATCTCCAGATGTTTAAAGGTTTCCAAACATAGAGCCCCACTGTTTTTGTATATTTAACATAATGAAAAGTTCATGGTTCATCAGTAAAATGAAACGGCCTGACTAGGCAATTATCCATGGGCAAGAGAGCACTGTCACTTTCAGTCATATGGCTTGCAGTTATGCCATCTACACATTCATTTGTCAGGCAGAGAACAAAAACACTTCTCAGAGCAACAGATATGGAAAAGCTACTATGGGCTGAATAAAAATGTACACTGCCAATGTATCTCAATATTAGAGGATACATTTTGCCTCTACATTAATCTAGTACTTGACTAATACAGATGAGAGACAAAATAGGTTAATACTGGAAAAACTACTTGGGGAGGTAAGCCACCTATTCCCCCCCCCCTATTTGCGACTAATGGATATATTAAAAATGGAAGCATAATTATCTTTATTGTTTTCAATAGTTTCTCGGAAGGGGCTAACTTTGCTATTGCAGGGCTATATAATTTTCTGAGTTCCATAAGAAAACACCAGTTTAGGGCATAGCCTGCTAGCCAAGGAGGTGATTTTAATGTCACTTTGGGTGTAACCAGTCATAGAAATGCTATAGAAATTAGGGATGCAGGGTTTGACCTTTTTCAGCATGATTTCGGCTGAATCCAAGTGCCTGGCTGAACCGAATAAGAATCCTTAAAACCACGTTACTTTTAGTCACACTAACTAGGAAGTAAATTTTTTTTAACCATGCGCCATGTGCACAGTTGTATTTCATCTGTCCTGGCACTAATTTACGTATGTAAATTAGGGTTCACATTCAGTTTGGTATTCAGGTGAATCTTTCATGAAGGAGGAAAGGTCGATCTTATTGACAAAACTTACAAAGTTTCAGTAGTGGAAGGTTTAGGGGAGAGAATGGGACTAATATAAATTTTGTACAAATACTGTAAAGCACAGCAGAATATCTTGGCACTATATACAATAAAGCACAATAATAAAAATTTGCTTTCTGAATTGAAAAGCTCTGATACGGCCAATAAAAAGGAAATGTGTTGCAGGTCTCATAAAATGACAGTGAACCAGTAAACTAACACAGTGTTACCGCCCAGCTGTCAAATCCCGGTTTCAGAGCCACAGGCAAAAGATTGAAAGCTCTGGTATGCAGGCAGATCACATTGCATCTTGTTTTGTTTGGGTGTTACCATGTTCAACTTTCTTACATATTAGCAACTCAAAAGATAAGTCTACTTGCCATAGCTTCCTGATCAAAGCATCCAGGAAAACAGCTTAGTTGAACATGTATAATGGCATGTGCCTGAAGTTTCTATAGCTTAATGGCTTTAATACAAAAAAGGGAGCAGGAGGTTAATAAAAACTTTTTTATTTTCCCAGTTAAGACAGGATTAAATGAGGTTGGAACAATTTCTAACCCTCCAATTGGTAGTAAACTACAATTCCTGCATTCCCTTATCAGGTAAATAGCCAAATGTCAGACATCACACATTTACAGTTAGGCCCATAAATCTTTGACAGAGACAACTTTTTTCTAATTTTGGTTCTTTACATTACCACAATGAATTTTAAAAGAAACAACTCAGATGCAGTTGAACTGCAGACTTTCAGCTTTATTTCAGTGGGTTGAACAAAAAGATTGCATAAAAATGTGAGGAACTAAAGCATTTTTTAACACAATCACTTCATTTCAGGAGCTCAAAAGTAATTGGACAATTGACTCAAAGGCTATTTCATGGGCAGGTGTGGGCAATTCCTGTGTTATGTCATTATCAATTAAGTAGATAAAATTGCTACAATATTAGGAGTGGCAAAATCTACAGTTTGGTACATCCTGAGAAAGAAAAAGCACTGATGAACTCAGCAACACAAATAGACCTGGACATCCCTGGAAGACAACAGTGGTGGATGATCACAGAATCATTTCCATGGTGAAGAGAAACCCCTTCACAACAGCCAAACAAGTGAACAACACTCTCCAGGAGGTAGGTGTACCGATGTCCAAGTTGACCATAAAGAGAAGACTGCATGAAAGTAAGTACAGAAGGTGCACTGCAAGGTGCAAGCCACTCATAAGCATCAATAAAGGCTAGATTGGACTTTGCTAAATGGAAAAACATTCTTTGGACAGATGAAACCCAAGATTAACCTCTACCAGAATGATGGCAAGAAAAAAGTATTGAGAAGGTGTGGAACAGCTCATGATCCAAAGCATACCTCATCATCTGCAAAACATGGCAGAGGCAGTGTGATGGCTTGGGCATGCATGGCTGCCAGTGGCACTGGGACACTAGTGTATCTATGATGTGACACAGGACAGAAGCGGCCAAATTAATTGAGGTGTTCCGAGATATACGGTCTGCTCAAATCCAGCTAAATGCACTCAAATTGATTGGGAGGCAATTCATAATGACCCAAAACATACAGCTACGGCAACCCAGGATTTTATGAAAGCAAAGAAGTGGAATATTCTTGAATGGCCAAGTCAGTCGCATGATCTGAACCCAATTGAGCATGCATTTCACTTGCTGAAGACTAAACTCATGTGAAAGAAAATGTAATTCTAAGCAACTTTCCAATATGCATTTGTTCAAAATGTTCAGTTATTTTACAAATTGCAAAAGGTCATTTTAATCTAAACTAGTCTATGAACAGATCAAGCAGTACAGGTATGGGAGCCGTTATCCGGAAACCTGTCATCCAGAAAGCTTCGAATTACAATAAAACAATGCCTTGTATTTGATCCCAACCAAGATATAATTAATCCATATTGTAGGCAAAACAGTCCTGTGTGTTTATTTAAATAAATTATTTTTAGTAGTCTAAAGGTATGGAGAAGTCTGGTGAGAACAGTCAACATATCCAAAGGTGAATTTAAAAAGACAAGACGAACGCAACACCAGAGTTGCTCAAAAATAAAAAGATAAATTCCCTGCAATGCCCTGGTCAAAGTTCTTATCTGTAGCCAACAGAAAATAATTTGAACATTTAGGGGCAGATTTATCAAAATGTTAGTTTAGTGTTTACCACGGAAAAACTCACCCACTTTCTGTTCATTCCTAATTTTTTTAGAAGTGTATTTATCAATGGTTAAAGAGTTAATTGATTGAGCTCAACGATGATCAATGTAGTGAAAGCGTTAATACCCAAATATTGGAGATCAGAGAGAATTCCCACAATTAAAGAATGGGCGCAGAAAGTACAAGAACTGTATATATTTGAAAGACTAAAAGACACTGGAGAAGGAGAAACGATGCAGACAAAAGTGGTGCCACTGGCTGTTATATACAGAAACCCCGGAGTACAAGGTCTTAGTCTCCTCAACACCATAAAGTTCCTAAAAAACAAACCACCTAGTGAAGAGATGGGTTCAGAGACAATATACATACAGGTGCTCCTGGCGCTCCTCCCTCCTACCATGCATTTCACACACACACCCCCAATGTTCTAATTATCCTCAGATGCCATACTTGGAAAGTTACGTTACATGTACCAATACCCGATATCCTGCTTTAAAATCGGGCAAATAGAATATTCTAGCAATTGGGCTGCACGACAGACGCATCACTCTGATCCTGTTGAAGTTCCTCTTTCTCTTTTTGATTTATTTTTGCTCCCCTCTCTTTATGTTCTTTCTGGAATATTTGCGCCACCACAATGACTGATCCCTATGTCTCAGTAATAACATAATGTAGAATGGAGAAGTCATTAAAGGGGTTTATGCAGAATGTGAAGATAGATATGCTGAATTTTGCCAAACTATAAACAATAAAGATTTATACATGAGTAGCACACCCCCTAGCTATACTTAACAGTAATGATGTTTAATGATATGAAGAATGCAGAATAGTTCTTCTAGCATGGAAATAACCTGTTATCAGCTTTCTACTTACCAGGATGCATATACTTCTATTCTGTAATAATGTTGCTCACCCCCCGTTTCCCTTTTCTTTTTTCTGTACCCCCCTTTTTTTTCCTTTATAAAGTGAAAAATAAAGAATTTATAAAAAAAAAAAAAAAAAACCAATAGGATTGTTTTGCCTCTAATAAGGATTAATTACATCTCAGATGGGATAAAGTACAATGCTGGTTTATTATTACACAGAGAAAAAGCAAATCATTTTTATAAATTTAAAATTCATTTACTATTCGCTTGGGCAAATTCAGGACTGGAGGAAAGCAGCAGGCAAAGTGTAAAAATATGGCTGATCGCAGTTGTTTTTTGCACTCTACATGCTGCCTTCCCAAAACTAAATGACCCCTGTGGTCTCATACTGGTAAGGGACACTAATAAGTTGAAGGCTTACAGGTCCCTGACCCAATCTTTAAGTTTTATAATGTACGCTTTATCTCATTAAGACTTTCTGATACAATAATTTAGGTTCAAAAGGGGAGCCAAGAATGCAAGTGTTAAATGCCCTGTGTGTTAAATCAAATGTAGAAGGCAAGTGTAAGCATATGCTGTGAGATGTTGCAGGAATCTGATTAGCATTATCAGACAAGGCTGCAGGAAACAAACATTTTTGTACATATAAGGAAACTAGACATAAACCACAGCATGCAATTTCCACTTGAAAAAAAGTCTCAGACTACAGACTACTTTGCAGGTTACGTTTCACCTACATTAGCGGACTCACAATCATGTATTCAGAACACGAGTATGATTTCACCAAGCACCTGCTATGGTCCTGCCATGTATGCTGTATGCTCTTTTATACTTACATTATTGTGAACACAAACAAATGAGTCATGTAGGATTCTGAAATCCATTTAATGCATGCAAAAAAAAGCCAATGCTTCTCCCCAAGGAACCTTACATTGAAGGATTTCTAGCTTCAGAGAATGAGATAAATGCATTTCAAGTGATAAGCCATTTAAATGAAATTGCTAAACATGTCAGGATTTGTCAATGCAATTTCACCCACACATTGAAACATAATATAGCTCTCAGAATGTTTGAATATGTAATTTCGAATTTTTAAAGAGTAAGCTTTCCACAAAAGTCGTAGAGCAGAACCTAAGCAAATTGCTAATTTATTGCCAGGAAACAGAGCCCCTTTCTCTTGTCTTTGTAGTGACAACAATAGAGATGTGAAGCATCTAATTGAAGATTTTTAACAGGCATATGTCACAACATCTGAAACTATGGCATGTATTATTTTAAACGCTGCCAGGGCTATATTTTTTAAAGCTGTATAAAGATCCACTTATTACATAGCACATCGCTGTGCAACATACTGTACTGCATATTTAATGTGCTAAGATTAGAAGCACCTGTGAAGCTGTGATTGAAAATTGCATAGATGCCCACATGACATGTCAAATTGTGTAAATGCATTATGTCTTAGGGTAGGACTAAACGGACGATTTTGGATCGATCCGACGCGCTGAGCAAAAACGCAGGCGTCAAATCGGATGTGACAGAAATTAGATAAGTAATGGCATTGTCGGATGGTGTCGCTGCTCTGATCCAGACGCCGCGTGCTGCATCTGCATCAGATCGTCGCGTTGGATCAACGCTCCGACACCATCCGACAACGCATTTACTTACCTTATTCCAGTCGCATCCGATTTGACGCCTGTGTTTTTGTGCAGCGTGTCAGATCGCTCCAAAATCGTCCGCGTAGTCCTGCCCGAACACAAATTTTCCAAACTGATTCTGCAGTTTTACTAGCTCACTTTCCATAAAATCAATATGGACTTCGGCAAATCATAAATTGCCATCTATTACATTGTAATTCTGGCAAACTTTCATAAATAGCAAACACTGGGTCTTTGCATATAGAGTTTACATTTGGTGATTCATTTTGACACCAACTTTTATACTTTTTTGACATAATACTAAATAAACCGCTTTATAAATATATTTAGTTAGCCTAAGAATAAGTGCTAGGTGGGTCCAGATTGGGATTAAATAACAGCCCTGGCATTTCAAGTACCCAGAAGACCACAAAGCCCCCTCTTCTGCCAAATAATAATGCTTATGGGCATCTTACAGCAGCCCCTACTGCATTAGCCAGAATCCATTCCAGGCCTGTTGCAATATACAGAGCAACTATGTAAGACCAAACTGATGCTGTATAAATATCAATAAACTACTTTTGCTTTTATAACACCAACTTGTGATGATCTCAGGAGTGCCTGCGATGTCTTAAAATATAGAGTATGATCATCCGCCTAATTTATAGGCTCAGTGCAGCACATCTGGCCCCCACTAAACTGGTGCGTTTATGTTTACTACAACGGTTTATTCCATGGAATTTAGAAGGATAATTTGTTTTGTTCAGTCATACTGCCACTTACAGACAGCACTTTCTTCAACATCCTGTCACTATGGACTAGTTCCACTTTCCACACAGGAAGAAGTATCCATGAACAAATGAATGCTTGCTGTAACAAGGAACTAAAAAGGGAAGTCAAAGCAGAAATAAAGCGGAATTCTATACAGGATTTCCAATATACGTTAATTTGCAATATTTATAAATGTAACTGTAATTTAAAGCAGTCTGACCCTTCCCTACACTGTTGGCATTGACTTTTGAAACAATGTAGCAAAAGCAAGTTGATTAAAGGATTAAAGGAATAGTTCAGTGTGAAAATAAAAACTGTGTAAATAGATAGGCTGTGCAAAATAAAAAATGTTTCTAATATAGTTAGTTAGCCAAAAATGTAATATATAAAGGCTGGAGTGACTGGATGTCTAATAAAACAGCCAGAATCCAACTTCCTGCTTTTCAGCTCTATAACGGAGTTATTCAGTGACTTGAAGGGGGGCCACATGGTCCATTTCTGTTCAGTGAGTTTGTAATTGATCCTCAGCATTCAGCTCAGATTCAACAGCAACAGGTATGACCCATGTGCCCCCCCTCCCCTCAAGTCTCTGATTGGTTAATGCCTGGTAACCAGGGTAACCAGTCAGTGTAAACCTAGAGAGCTGAAAAGCAGGAAGTAGTGTTCTGACTGATATGTTTTACATCAAATCACTCCAGCCTTTATACATTACATTTTTGGCTAACTAACTATATTAGAAACATTTTTCATTTTGCACAGCCTATCTAATTACCCAGTTTTTATTTTTACACTGAACAATTCCTTTAAAGTCTAGTTCAGGAAACTTTTTGCAACAAGGGCCAGATTTGGTGAGGTGAAAATGTGTGAGGGCCGACCATTCAGCCTGACATCCATTCCGATGTAGCTAGCTTGTGATCAGGATCATTCACTCCTGGAGATGGACATGTACACAGCGTTTAGGAAGTGGAAAAGCGGAGTCTGTTTGGACTTATTGGATCTCAGTTAAACAAGGAATTGCGTAGCCGTAATACTTGGGCACATTAGTGAAATGATCTGCCGCTTGGTATACTGCTGCCTGTGTTCTGAAGGTGTTAGCAATAGACACATACTGGCACATAGTGATGCACTGCTCTCACATACTTCTTTAGTTCACTGTACTGGCAAGTCAGTATGTCTATTGCACCTTCAGCCCTAAAAAAGTATGCAAGTGCGGCGCATCACTACATGCCAGTATGTGTCTACTGCTAGCATACTTGGTCTATACTTCAGCACACCGGCAGCAGTATAGACCAAGTATATTAGTTAATCCATTCTCAGCTGCATCACAGGAGTGTCAGCAACTAATATATAAATTGTAACAGCCTTATCATGAAAAAAAAACCTATGGTTTTTATTACTTCTTGAGCTAAACAGGAAAACTGAAACTCCTCCATATTTGGTCCTTGCGAGGCAGATGCACAGATAATAATAATGGCTTCTGCCATTAAAAAGTCACAACAAAGGGGCAAGGTTGGGGTTTTATACTGGCAATCTAATCATCTACCTCGCTAAAGAGCAGCTTTAAAATCCCGGTTTACCACAAAAACCCATAGATTTTTTCTTGATTAAAACAGGCAGAAAGAATGTTAAGAATGTTAAGCACAAGCCCTAGTCATTGAACAAAATGTTTAAATATATTCTATTTAAAAAATTCTTAAAACTGAACAGTTAACATAGCAAAACAGGATATTTAATGGCAGTTCACCTTTAACAGAGGTATGCGATCAAGTTGCTAGCTGAGACAGCTCCTTATTGAACAGCTGCTGCTACGGCAGAATGAGTTTGACTAACAAAACATACACAGAAGCTATTCAAGAGGTACCATCAAATTCAGGTCAAAAGTAACACATTAATGACCCAGGTCATTATTGCTTCACACGATGCTTAAATATAACCATGTTGCTAAGAGACCAACACAGTGAAATTCAAACGCCAGATATGGATCATTAGCAAACTCACAACAATTTGGTTGCCAGAAGTGTATATCTGATTCAAAGTCTGACCTTCTTCAAATGCAGACAGTACAAAGTCACATCTCATATCATAACCAGAAACTGCTCCCTTCTGTGAGATAATCGTGTCACAGTGCTAGAACGGCTGATATGCTATTAAAGGAACAGTAGCACAAAAATGAAAAGTATTTCTTTGCTTTGACTATTTATTTCTAATCTGTACAGGTCAAAGTCTTTTTAAGGCAGAGTTCCTTGTTATGAGTGCTGTAAACAAAGACTCGCTTAGTCCATCTTGTTTAATGGAGGCTTCCATAATACAAAGTAGAAAATAAGAGACCAAATGCTCTTTATTACAGTTCCTTATTGCAGGGACTTTCCTACAAGTTTTCCAGGAATAATCACAGCAGTGTGCTAAAGGCATGGCTGATAACAACAGACAGACTAGATCAGACTGAAGCGGCAACAACAGGTTCAATCAGACTTTTTAGTTAATGTCTTTTTAACTACCGGTATACAGCGAAATTACATTAAAAAAAAAAACAACAACAACAGACACGTCTAGTTTAGGTAGTTACCAGAAAAGTTTAGATGAAAAAAGTGTCATTTTAACATTTAAGGAGACACTGTATATGTATGTATGTATGTATGTATGTATGTATATATGTATATATGTATATATGTATATATGTATATATGTATATATATATATATATATATATATATATATATATATATATATATATATATATATATATATATATATATATATATATATATATATATATATCTCATGTATTCTGACCAAAGACATACCCTCTCTGTGTAGATAAAAAATAGTGTTCTAAGGAATGGATGCCACGACACAAGAACCCATAGACAGCACACTTGTTACATTATGCCCTTATTAATGGCATTTCTATGATTAGTTGAAATTAATTTATAGCCAAACAACCAATTTTTAGGCTAATGGCCACACGTTTGTGGAGAACAGAGGCAGTGAAATAGCTCATGGTCATCTGTCACTGCTGCTAATGTTACTGGATGAGAAACAGTGTATATGTAGCACACAGAGTGGTGACAGGTGAACCTTTGCTCAAATACTATTACACACGTGCTTGCTGACAGTTTCATTCCCATAAGAATCTTATCGCACATAAGTCATTAAAGGGGAACTATCATGAAAAAACACAATTCATAATTGTTCTGTGCTCCCTTTGTTGATGCAGAGCTGTCTTGAAGGGGCCTATAATTATGTGTAAAAATGCTGACTAAATACACCACACATCGCTGTGTAAAAAAAAACAGTGTATTTATGAAGCTGTGTATACATATTGGCGATCACATATCTCTGCATAAAAATCTGTCTTAAAAGTAAATCGATGCTTGAAAATGCTATGGGAAAATACAGCATTTATTCATCTCACATCGCTGGAACTCACTTGCAATTTTCCCATTGACTTTAATGAATCACACAGTCTGAAGTGGTATAAAATAACAGTGTCAAATCTGGCATTCAGGCAAGGTAAAATATAACACACACCTTGATAAATTCACTATTTTTACACAGCTTTTTACACAGTTTTCTGGCCTTAAAGGGGACCCGTCACCCAAAGAAATTATTCAAAATCCTATTTTACCACTTTAGTCAAGCAAAATGAACTTTAATTACACTATATAAATTATTTGAATCTTGTTTCCTTCAGTCTGGGATTTCAAAATTATAGCAAGCAGGCAGCAGCCATTTTGTGCACACTGTTATTAAGGCAAGCCATGTGTCATCTCAGAATCTTGTTTGTGCACCAGAATGGGGGACCCAATGTCCATTTCCATGCCCTGGATACACAATTAAATGGTTAAGAGAATGGGGGAATGTGTGGAGAGCAGTGATTTCTAGGAAGTGCTGAATGGAAAGTGAAAGTAATTGTCTGCCCCGCCTCTATGCCATTGGCATAGAGGAGGGGCAGACAATATTTGATTGACAGCGGAGATTTTTAAATGATCTTACAGCAGCTATGAATGCTTTAATAAAAAATAGAAATTGGATTTCATGTTTAATTTGAAAAGGACTTTTATTATACAGATTTTTGTGTCTGGGTGACAGGTCCACTTTAAATGGATGCAGTCATGGGAAAACATGTTTTTTTCTAAACACATCAGTTAACAGTGCACTAAATAGTAAAGGCCAAGTCCCACTTAGACTGATTCAGTTACATTAAGTAGGAGAAATAACAGCCTGAAAGAAAGTAATTCCATCCTAAAGTGTAGGCACAAGTCACATGACTGGGGCAGCTGGGAAACTGACAAAATATCTAGCCCCATGTCAGAAAATTGAATATAAAAAAAATCTGTTTGCTCTTTTGAGAAATGGATTTCAGTGCTGAATTCTGCTGGAGCAGCACTATTAACTGATGTGTTACGAACAATCACCCAACCTACAACTAAACATTCAGATTTAAAAAAGTAATAAAAAGAACAAATCAGATGATGTTCTGGCCATGAATTGACAGACCGCAATCGACTGAAAGTTATGTCCTGGCAATAGTAGTGACAGTCACCCATGGATATGGTCAGATAGGCAATACATGCAGAGATATTATCGTTAGCCGACAGAAATCCTCTAACCTGTTCGATCGACTAAACGGCGATCGCCATGATACAAAAGAATGTCGGGACAACCCCGACGCGGCTCTAAAATCGTACAAAGCTTTGTTTCGTACAACTTAATCTTTGTGTCAATGGCCAGTTTTAGTTGTTTTACACAGCATTAAATATAGGCTCCTAAATCATTTGACTCTATCTCAACACCAATATTGAACCCCACTCCCATATAAAGATGTCTACAGGCTCTTGTGGCACTGACAAAGGTGAGTGTGTTCATGTACAGAATTAAACCCATACCTGGATACTTATGCTACGTCTTGCCCCTACCAATTTGTTTTGCAGCATTGTAGTTCTACAGGACAGGAATCACAAAAAACACTGACAATCAGTTCTTGTGCAGAGGGCAGCAATAAATGAAGCATAATAAATTACATTTAAACAATGCAAACTAAACCATTTCTCTTAAGAAGAAAATGTGATCAAAGGTTTGAATAGGAAGGTAGATTTGTGATTAAAAAAAAAAACAGTTAAAGGAGAAGGAAAGGTTAAAACTAAGTAAGCCTTATCAGAAAGGTCCATCTAAATATACCAGTAAACCCCCAAAGTAATGTTGCTCTGAGTCCCCTGTCAAAAGAAACACCACATTTCTTTCCTTCTATTGTGTACTCATGGGCTTCTGTATCAGACTTCCTGCCTTCAGCTTAAACCTCATTGCCCTGGGCGTGAGCATGCTCAGTTTGCTCCTCTTCCCCCCCCCCTCCCTTCTCTACTGTAATCTGAGCCCAGAGCAGGGAGAGACTCAGGCAGGAAGTGATGTCACACCATGTTAATACTGCAGCTCCTACCCTAAACAAACAGAGAGTTTCTAGAGCTTTTTACTCAGGTATGGTAAAACATTCTACAGAATAAATATAGCATTCTAGCTTGCACTATTGTGGCTAATCGATTGGCAATAAAATGCATCCGTAGCTTTCCTTCTCCTTTAACCACAGTAATTCTCAATACATTTTATTCTGTGTAGCATTGTCTCTGCTCCACCCACTCAAGCTCATATTCCAAACATTTTTAGCAACAGCACGAATTCTCCATGGTATCAACAACCCACTCAACAAAAAAATTTGCCTCATTTATCGCACAGAACTGCAGTCTGCCAGGAGCTCTGTACATGCAGAAAGTGGGAAACCTAGAGCCATTTGTACCAGTTGTTTGCTGAACTGAGTGATACTTTGTTGCTGCCTTGTGAAACAAATCAGAGAAACACCAAAAACTCTACTTTCACTTTCCGTTTATTCTAATACACAATAGCTTTAAAAGTGAATGGAATACCACAAAATATAATTTAGCCTGGTTGTAATTTTAAACCACCTCATGGGAACACATAAAGAAGTGCAAGCTTGTGAAAAAGCATGCAAGGTTTACCTCTCTTACATTGTTTCAAAAGACAGAACCAGCAGTGCAGAGAGGGTCAGACAGACACTGCTTTCAGTTGTTACATTTACAAATAACCACTGAAACTTTTTATGATTGTATTGTATACTGGAAAGTTGCATAATGCTTTTCTTTCTTACATGCAATTTCAAAACTTTTCATAGCTCCCAAATTATTTCACAGCTCTGCAGGCCAAAAACATTGGAGAGGACAACTGTTTATGATGAAGAATTGAGGCATCATGCACATCTTTGGTTTAGTTGTGATTGGAAACAACTCACATTTTTTGCAGATTCCAAGGAGAATTGATTCTAATGCTTTCACACATGCACACTTAAAGGGATGGTTCACCTTTATTTAACGTTTTGTACGGTTCATTCTAAGCAACTTTTCAAATGGTCTTCATTATTTATTTATCGGTTTTTAATGATTTGCCTTCTTCTTCTGACTTTTTCCAACTTTGAAATGGGGGTCCCATCTAAAAACAAATGCTCTAAGGCTATAAAATAATTTTTATTGCTACTTTGTATTACTTATTTTCTATTCAGATCCTCTCCTATTCATGGTCCAGTATCTTATTCAAATCAACGCATGATTGCTAGGAAAATTTTGACCTTAGCAACCAGATTGCTGAAATTTTAAACTGAGGAGCTGCTGAGTAAAACGCTAAATAACTGAGCACCTTGCCTCAGACGGCAGCTCCGCAGACGTTACCAGGGGCGGCAAAAAGCCGCTCCCGGTAACTTAAAGAGCTGAATTTCCGTTTTTTGGAAAATTCGGCTTTTCTTGTGCAGAGAGCGCAATTTCGCTCTCTGCGCTATCAATGCGGCCTGTACTGGACCCCTCCGTCGGCTATTAAGGTAAGCGTGACGGGCGACAGGTGGCCGGCATTGCAAACATCGTCGTTACTTACCAAAACGCCCCTGGCTCTACATCATACTAAAAGTTAACTCAAAGGTGAACAACCCTCAGTCAATCAACATGTATTATCAATTTATTCACATAAATAACTGGAAACAAAATCCAGTGGAATTTGTATAGTAAAGCAGCGACATTGGAAGCACCTGCAGTGCCTTTTACAAAGTTATGCACTGGGCAACTGAACTTTGGATCTTTATATATGTGCTCCCGTGCGTATAGCACTTACAGAACCTTGCATCAAACATCTAACCGCAGAAAACAATTCATTTTGCATATTACACACATAAGAACAATTTCTAGTGAAAAGCACAAGCAGTATTACAACACTCAAGTCATAATACACGTGAAAAATTTAATAAAAAACAAGCAAGACCTGGCATATAACTTCTTCATAGTGTATGCTTTAAACAATTACTCCATTAACCATCAATTTTAATAGGTTAGTGTTGAAGTTGCCAAAATTATGAGGAAAAAAAAACTTGTTAACAGGCCAAAGCACTGAGATTTTTGAAGCGTTTACAATGTACATGGCCTCCAGACTCATGACGCACAGGTTCTGAATGAAGACACATTAAAACATCTTTTAAGGTTAGATGTGTGGCTTGGCTGGTTTAGCCTTAAATTCCACCCTAACCACAAACTAAACGGCCCTTTAATTATCCGTTTCCTTTTCTTAACTGCAACCATTGCAGGATTACTAAGCATAACATAAAAACATGGGAAACCTGTCCAACTACCCTGCACCCAGCTTAATAAAAGGACTCACCAGACCCCAGCTAATTTCATTGTCCAACCTGCCTAGTTAAATTGAAAGAAAGTTCATTTTCTTTGAATCACAAAATGACTTATACTAGTCTTTATCCAATTTATTTCAGCATGCAGGCAGTCTATATTTTTAAGTTTTTTAAATATTAAACACTTTCAAGTTATTTCTAAAAAAAATAATAATAATAATTGCAAATAATAGCAGGGTCTGTTTATTCCTTTCTGTTCTCTGGGTATGATTTAAAACAATGTAGACGAAGACAGTTCTCCAGGTCTGTTAATAAGACAGTTCCAAACATTGTTTCAGGACTCAGAGCCATTAGTACAGAGACTTTAAATAGCCATACAGACACTGCTTTTAACAGTAACATTTACAAATAAATTTAAAAACTGAAAAAATTTCATTAATTAATACTGAAATATTGTTTAGATAGGGAGACCCTTTAAACAAAGCATTACATTTTAACCAGTGTTTGTAAAAAAAATATCTTGGCTATTTGCGGCGGTTGCAGTTAGTGGAGATGAGCTGGTGGCAAAAATTAAGTAATTGTACATTTATTATATAATTGTAAAGCACAAAATTATCCAAACTGCATTTGAAGTACATCTTATTATCGACAATTTATTTACAGAAAAAAAAACAAGGAACTATTATAATTTGGAAACAGGGACTGCCAACAAATATCCCTGTGTGATTTTTCTGATGTAAAAATGTGCATATTGCTTTTAGGGTGCTGCTACTGTTACTTGGACACAGGGATTGTCCACATATGTGCATGTGTGTACAGAGTTAAACTGGGCATAGACATGCAGATATATCCTTATGTCAGGCGAACGATTGTGCTTTGCAATCTCCCAATTTACCACTAACCATTCCGATTAAATAAAGCAGTAGAGTAGTAAAATAACAAATCATATGACGGTCTGGCCATGAATTGACAAGACAGAAATCGTACAAAAGTTATATCCGACAAATAGTAGTGACAGTCACCCATGGATATTGTTAGGTAGGCAATACATGCAAAGAAATTATCATTGGCCGACAGGAATCTTCTAAGCTGTCCGGTCGACTGATCACCATGGTACAAAAATGTTGGAAAATCATACGAAACAAAAGATTTGTATGACTTTATTTTTGCATCTATGGCCAGCTTTAAATGTATCAACTGAGCAGGAACAATTATTTTTTTCTGTCATGTGTACACTGTTTTGAGAAGTGAAAATCATTAAAAAGGAATATTCCCTAAACTGTAGTGCACTTTTCTCCTGTTTCACAATTTTTTTTTTATAGTTTATGTATCTAATGATTTTAGTTTTGGGTTTCTAAACCCAATATCCTTTTTCTGACAGCAAGCAATACACTCACATTGTGAGTCTGACAGATTCTATCATGAGCCAGCAATATGCAGGAAATTTCTGACAAACAGCAAGGCTGAGTCATTGGCAGCAGTGAGCATTTCCAAGTGATGATCTGCTGACCTACAAATGCACCGGCATGGTCCAGGAGGATACAATTTAAGTCAATCGTGGGAACAGACAGACAACCAAGTCAGCCAGCGTGATACGGTTAGCCAAGATTATATTATGTGGTTTTCTATTTAATGTCATGAAAATGTTCCCAAAGATGTATATTACAAAGGGAGATTAGTAGCTGCTACCTGTAATAGGCTACAATACAGTATATGTTTCATGGTTTCCTCTGGGTGCATAACCAGCTACTTTCCTTATATATAATTAACCCTATTAATAGCTACTAATCCTCCTGTATGACATAAGGCAAAGGACAGACAGGATATTTAAGCACTGTGTAAATGTCTGAAGATATGCTCTGTAGTGTGCACAGCATAAATGCAGCCTTCTGGTTGAGTAGCATTTGAAACACTTGCTATGATATTTGGGGGTGTAGACATTTGTAAACTTAAAATCAGCACTAAGGCCCTGGTCCTCACCTCTCCTGCCTGTGGGGCCCAGTTATATCTAGTTACGCTACTGAATGGTGCAGTAAAATGATAGCAGGCATCTGAAGTGACTCGTATTGTAATGCATCATCTAAAGAAGCAGTATGAAAGGCAGAGTGTACATTTCTCTCTTGTAACCACCTGTAACATGTAATAATTGTAATGCTGCTGCTACTACATAATGGTTTCTTAAATTCTGAGTTTAAATATGCAGAGTACCGCTTAAGCACAAGAGTAATACAACAATTGCCTCTAAACCGTTTCTTTCATATTGTTCCTATATATAATTCCAATAAATGGTGCAAAAATAATAACCTTTGCTTAAAGCAATAACCCCCCCATGTAATGAAAGGCACACAGTAGTGCCCAGATGCAGTAACCCATAGCAACTGATAAGATGTTTGCTTATAACCAGTTAAATCAAAAATATGCCGACTGACTGCTATAGATGATTGCAACTAATTTCACATTTTATTACATAACCTCCTAAAAATGTTATTCAAAGACATTATGCAAATTAGGTAAATTATACATGGGACGTCTGATTTATAGTTTTCTATAGTTCATATAAAAAAACATCCTTAACAAGTTATATATGCGAACAATCAGTATACAGAAGTCCTTGGTATCTTCTATCTTTTTTGCTTAATTCAGCAAAAATCTTTCCTAAGTGTGCATGAGAAATGACAGTCTCCAAACAAGAAGCAACAAAAGCTGATCATCATCTAGCCAGCCGATTTCAGCTACTCACTGCACCTGAACTTACTCACTTACTCTGAGGTTCTATGCAAGATTCATAGACTTACAAAGCTTTATTGCCATACAATACAATTGAATGGATTGTAAATTAGGTCAATTTCAGCAAAACCTTGCAAATCCTACACCAAAAACAATATTTTGGGCCCTCCTCTTCGGCCCAATCAGGCTTCTTAAAAGCCTTGGTATCAATGTGCTAGCTGCATTGTGTTAGGTGGTATTCCAGATAGACCTTACATGGTGCATGGATGAGGGGTGCAATTTGCTAACTTTAGTATTATTTTTGTTTCCCCATATCAAATCTTTTATCGCTATAAATCATGTATTTAAATAATTACTCTAAATCATAAACAATGTTATGTAAAAAATAAATAAAGTAGACATTCATGCTTTTTTAAAATGTGAGTTTAGTTGTGGTTGACAAAAACCTCTAAAACTACAGATCTGAATTTTGACAAATAGGCTTCTAGAAGTGAATTCTGCGGTCATATTTTAATTTTGTCCTAATTTGGTCTTGATATGAATGGTCGGTTCAGATATCTGCTTTATTTTTTAATAAAACTGGTGTAGTGGGGGGCTCTCCAATAATAAACTCTTTTTTTGGTAAAGAAAGTAGGTTGTGCAAAGGCAAAGAGCTTTAAATTGCCTTGAAGCTCCCCTTGTCAGAATTTGCTCTGCCAAAAATGATGAGTACCACTACCATATGGTGTACTTTATACAGTAGTTTGTAGATAGTATTTACATCAGATGGCCATCCTACAATGATGTTATCACAACTTTTTGCATTCCACTACAGAGAGATACTAAAGAGATCAGATTTTTCTCCTTAAAAATGGGAGCATGTTTCTAAACCTCTTCCAATAGTTAGCTGAACTATTAAGTTGTTTATGTGAACAAATGGAACACTGTGGGAAAGCACTTCCAGAATATTATGCAATACAAAAACTATTTAAAGAAATAAAACATGAACTAAAAAGGGAATCAAATTGATCAACAGAATGGATGGCAACAATGGGGACTTTGCAAAATTGGAAATTTGGCTTCTGTAGAAAATCTCATGATAATTGGTAGGGAAGGGGCAAAGATTAGATTGTAAGCTCTTATGGACAGGGCCCTCTTCACCTTTTGTATTGGTTGCTTGACACTATGTAGTTCTGTGTGTTCCTTGTATAAACCCATTTATTATACAGTGCTGTGGAATATGTTGGAACTCTAAAAGATACATGTTATTAATAATAATAATAATAATAATAATCTCAGATCAGTTTGGGGAGCATTACAATGACAAACAATATTATTGGCATATATAAAACACCTTCCACTAAGGTACAAAGTTCTGTGGGAATGAGTGTAACCGATTCAGTAGACACAGAAATTTCAATATCAACTTCCCCAATCCTAAAAGAGAATGTTGTGGCCATGGTGAAATGTCAGTCTGAAAGCACCAGACAAGCCGAAAGTATATGCTCTGCTCACACGCATATTAAAGCAACAGAATTGTTTGGTACCTGTATCAGTAAGCACAAAGACTGAATGAGTAGTACAACAGAATCAATGATTCCTCCATTCTAGAAACTTATTACGTACTGGCTACAACCCCATTTTTCCTAAATACTGAGGTTACACAATCAATGTCTAACGGTGGCCATACACGGAATATAAACTGCCGACAGAAAAGTCAGCAGTTAGTTGGGCAGTATATGGGCCACTCTGATGGGCTTCCCTACATCAATAATGCACAGCCTATTTACCCAGTTTTTATTTTTATACTGAACAATTCCTTTAAAAAGAGAGCTGTCTGCCAGCTGTCCGTGTTGGGGCTGTTCTTGTGTTGCATTATCCATTGGCGTAATAACACCACTTCGGGCCCCCTGCAAAATACCTTTAGAAGGGTCTGGCATACTGCAGCTCCTACTTGGCCCTCCCTCCACCCATCCGCCTGTTCGATTGCATCCCCTATCCCCCAGCTGCTCGTGTTGGGGTAGGTAAGAGAGCAGGGGGAGGTTGGATTTTCTTGACTATAGAGGAAGCAGACCCTGTGGTCCAGGCCCCCCTGCAACCACAGGGTCTGCTTCCTCTATAGTTATGCCACTGCTATTTGCCTAAAGGCTGCCATTCAAGTTTCAAGAGAGCTGCAGAGTTCATCTTTGTTTAGCAGATAATAGAAATATAGAAAAAATTAGATTGTTACATCAACTGAAAAATCAGGGACACAAATTACTGCACTGATTGCAGACTTCTAGCTTCTAACTGAATGCTTGTGGCCCCAAGTTTTCTCATAATTTTTGACATGGAATACAAATAGCTTTGGTAGCTAGTATTTTTCCTTTCTTGTGTTTTTGTGATTTTTTTCACAACCGAAAGGTTTTATTAGTCTGTAAATAACATCATACTTTGCCTGTTTGCATGTATATGCCTTCAGCTACATATACAGTACTGAGCTGTTATGAGTATAAGCATTTCTAAATACTGTATGTACCGAAAGGCATGGCTGGCATCTGCTTGTCACTGCATACACCAGGCAGATTTGGGTGCAAATACACAGCAGTGAGCAGTTTTTACAACAAAATTAAACCTGTATATACACTGACAGACAGAGCCTGTACTCAAGACTGCGTGCAAGGCGTATTTAAAGTAAAACCTTTTGTTAACTTACAGTACCTAGGGTAGCACCAATATGCACCTGAAATTTAATTGTATGTTGCCTATTAGTTATAGTACATGATCACATTGTGAAAATGAGTCATGTAGTATATATTGCTAATGTATGTTGTTGTATGTCAAAAAGCTTCCTAGATTCAGTAGTTATGCCAAGCATTAGTACAGCCCTTAACAGTACTACATCATCTACTCACAGGACCCACAACATGCATATCACGTGTATCTTGCACTATGAATCCTCATCTTTTCCACAGCATTAATGTTACACCTTTCAGACATTTCCTCCATTTGCCTCAGATTTTGCCCCCAAAGGAGCTTACAATCTAAGGTCCTTATTACATTCACACAATTAGGGTCAATTTCAGAAACAAACTCCTTTGGGAGTGTAGGATGAAACTAGAATAGCCAGAGGAAACCCACACAGACTCAACATACAAACTACAGCAGAGTATTTGGATCAGAATGAAACGCAAAGCCCCAGCTGTGCTAGAAAGCCACAACACTGCTGTATAATTCTAAGGGGGAAAAGTAGTTTGTGTGATTACTAGTTTGGTTTTCTTTTTAAAGGTCATATAGTTCAAAATCGACTCTAGGCTGCAAGCTTCCAGAAACAGGGCCCTATGACCTTCTCTTGATTTGTATCAATGTTAGTCAACCGCCTTTTATCTTTCCCATATTGTACACACTGCAGATATACCTATAAAGATTATGATGAAAAAAGTAACCATAAACAGACACAAAGATACAAATGGTTATATTGTTTAAAAAAACACTGGTTTAGCAAAGTAGATTTTTTTTACAGTGATAAACTACACAATATGATTGCCCTGCAAAGGACGGAGATGGACATAGAGGATTCTAAACTGGTCCCAAACACAATTTTTCCTAGTGAAAACTTGCAATTCTAAGCAAGCTTCTAATATGCATTAATTAAACATTTTAAATGATTTCAAACACCTAAGATAACCGACTCCTGTTGTATTGCTTCTAGAGTCAGACTCCGAGCACAGAAAGGGATAAACAAACATTGCTTTCAACTGCAATTACATTTACAAATATCTTTAAAACCTTTTAATTAATGTTTACTGGAATGTTGCTTAGATTTACATTCGCTTTCATTCTTCAAAAATCAGTTTTTGGGTGGAGGACCCCTTTGGACTGAAAAATGTACTTTTCAGACACTAATTGCCTCTCTAACAATAATAATGATGAGGATAATGACAATAATCAAGGGCTGCTGCCACTTGTCTTAAGTAATCACAGTTATAAATAAAACCATTCAGTACTATGAAAGTAACTAAGCTCAAGGACTACTTTACAGGGATATACAACCTGCACTACCACGGTTATTGAACTGCCATTCCCAGCATCCACCATATATATGCCTGATTAGGAATATAGTCATTTTAGTTTGATTCAGCAGAAATAGTGTCATGTACATTTAAAGGGATCTTTCCATAATGTAAAGAACAACATCATTAAATACCTTTATTGCAAAATGGGAAAAAAAAAAACTTTCAAGGATACATCATTTAAAACAGCTCACTTGCTTATTATCTGAAAATGTAATTGCTATTTTAAAAAAATATTTCTTTCCATCTAAATTCTTTTACCTCCTGGCTCTGACCCTGAAATAATTTATAAGACAGCTGATTAAAAAGAAAATCTAGAATGTACTTGTTACATTGTTTAAAGAACCAGAAGAAGGGAACAGAAGGGACACTACTTTCAATTGCAAATATATTTATAACTTTAAAACCACTACAAATGTGTAATCTGTGTGTGTTGGAAAGTTGATTAGAACTACAGGTATGGGATCCATTATCTGGAAACCCATTATCCAGAAAGCTCTGAATTACGGAAAGGCCGTCTCCCATAGACTCCATTATAATCAAAATTATTATTTTTCTCTGTAATAATAAAACAGTACTGTGTACTTGATCCAATCTAAGATATAATTAATCCTTATTGGAAGCAAAACCAGCCTATTGGGTTTATTTAATGTTTAAATGATTTTCTAGTAGACTTAAGGTATGAAGATCCAAATTATGGAAAGATCCGTTATCCAGAAACCCCAGGTCCTGAGCATTCTGGATAACAGGTCCCATAGCTGTATATCTTCTTTTTTATGGATGAAGCACCCCTTAAGCTACTCCACACATTTAAATACCTAAATAGGATTATTTGGCAATCAATATGGGTATATGCTTAGTTTCCATGGACTTGGTCTTATTAATTCATTTAAAAAAAATGAAGAATTGATTGTTTAAATAGGACACTATGCTTTATTTTTGAGCTTTCTGAATAATGGGATTCTGGATAATAGATCAACTTGGAATGTTAAATAAAACAGTGAAATATAGTATTGTGACTGCAGTGTGGGAAGGGGAGCAAAGGCAAGACAGGGATACAGAGCATACACCTGTGCTGGCCCATAGAGGCCCATAAAGTAATGTATAATAACATTCTGTCAGTCACAAGCAGAAGAAACCTCCGTTCAAGCTAGATAATGTGTGACTATGCAAACAAATAATTAGCAAATATTCTGCATCATGCCCAACATACCAAGTGTGTGTGTGCCTGAGAGTCATCCCTTCCCTCCCCAGCCCTTGGCGTCACCCACCTCCAGGGTCCGGATCTCCTGCTGTGTCAGGTCGTTGGAGGCGGCGCACTGTGTGCGGAGCCCCCGCAGGTTGGACAGGGAGATGTCGATCATGTTCTGGATGAGCTCGCACTGCTGTTGGGCCGACAGGCTGCTCTTCCCCCCTGCACCATCCTCACCCCCCTGCTGCTGCTTCCTCTCTACCATCTTCCCATCTCTATCCATCTCCTCGGCATCGGGAACCGTGCAAATGGGGGGGAAATGTCTTCGTAAAAATACAAAAGAAATCTCAATTTTATGAAGACTGCTTTGCGACAAATACTAATTTTTAAAAAAAATAAAAAAAAGAGTGCAGTTTTTAAATAGCAAAAGTGACGACGTGCGTGAAAATATAGGGTGGAGGTTTAAACATTGAAGAAGAAAAAAGTCTTCCAGTGCTCTCTCTTCACTCTCCCCAGATTATAAATAGGCACAAATGAAGCAGTGAGATTAGAAATGCAAGGAGGGCGGTGCAGTCAGCAAGTTGATGAGAATAAAGAGACCCAGCCAAAGTATAAGTCTGACAGCCACTGAGTACTCACTGCTGCCTTCTCCCTCCCTGGGCTTCTTAATATCAGCCAGTGCTCAGGTCACATGCAGGGGATTGTGGGGCTTGTAGTCTTGTCTGTGAATGCTGCTGGCTGATACTGCAGAGGATGCTGCATTCTCACCAGTGTTCCTGTAAGGGGGGGGGGGATATGAGGCACAGGCAAATAGCAATGAGCTGCTGTGGGAAAGGGGCAGGGAGTCAGGCGTGCTGAAGGAGGGGAGGGAGGGCATGACTGCTGGGGGAGGGGGGTTAGGCAGCAGTCTACCCACCCCCGGCCACAAGCCATGAACAAAGGAAGGCAGGGTTTGTGTTAGCTAGGGAAGTGACAAATATAGGAGTGGGTTATAAACTGCTGTGTTGCCTGCTTGAATCACATCTAACCTTTTGTTTTGTTGTTACTACAGGCTCTGCAAATCAATGGAGACTGAACACGGACAGGCCCTAACTGCAGCAGCCTGCATCAGAGACACAAAGGAAGTCCTCAGCTAAAGCAGGAAAGCAGCCACCCGCCAACAGTCACAATCCATCCAACAGATACAGCGTGAAAATAGTTCCCCTTTAAAAGGATACTGTCATAGGGGGAAAAAATCAAAATGCACAGTTATTAGTGATGATCTAGCAGAAATTGGTTTCTCAAGACGGGGCTAGACATATTGTCAGTTTCCCAGCTGCCCCCAGTCATGTGACTTGTGCTCTGATAAACTTCAGTCACTCTTAGGGTTGCCACCCGGCCGGTGTTTTACCGGCCTAGCCGGTAAAACACCTACCAAGGCCGGGGTTGGTATTACAAATTTACCGGCAATGTAGCTGCCGGTAAGTTTGTAATACACCTAACAAAAGCCCATGGCCTGCCCCCAGTCTGGTAAACTTGCCTTTTCGCCAGGTTCACACGCTGTGGCTCCGCCCCATCCAATCGTGTACCGTGGCTCCACCCAGTTTGTCATCACGCCCCACCCTATTTGACGTCACAGCCCATTTATTTAAAGGTGACAACCCTAGTCTCTCTTTAATGCAAGTTGGAGTGATATCACCCCATCACCCCCTCCCCCCTCACAGAACAATGGACAGATAACCAGAAAGCAGCTCCCTTACACAAGATAACAGCTGCCTGGTAGATATAAGAACAGCACTCTAGTAAAATCCATGTCCCACTGTGACACATTCAGTTACATTGAGTTGGAGAAACAACAGCCTGCCAGAAAGCAGTTCTATCCTAAAGTGCTGGCTCTTTCTGAAAGCACATGACCAGGCAAATTGACCTGAGATGGCTGCCTACCTACCAATATTACAACTAAAAAAAATATATGTGTTGGTTCAGGAATGAAACTTTATATTATAGAGTTAATTACTTGCAGTGTAAACAGTGTAATTTAGAAATTAAAACTACATCATAAAAATCATACAGAAGGAGTGCCCATGCTTTACTAATGTGAGGAATACTTTTAGTGTTGTTGTCCCATTATGATCTATATCCATAAAAGCATTGTTAGCATTCTGTTCCATGGAAAATATTACTAAAATATTTTAATATAATATTATTTTATAATATATTATTGTATGAGAGAATTTATATTGCTATATTTAACAAAACTATTTCTATGTAACCATAACAAAATAAATATCTGAATGAAAAGCATGAAACAGTAAGGTTATTTAAACAAGTTGTTTGTTGACAGTGTATTGAGATCTACTGATCACCAGCTAAGGGTAAGGGCACACCTGGCGATTTGGGGAGATTTAGTTGCCTGGTGTCTAAATCTTCCCGAAACGCCAGGTGTGCCCTTACCCTAAAGGTCTACTGGTAGATCACGATATACCTTTTGGGCACCCCTGCTTTAAAGATAGTGCCAGGAACTCCTGACCGCGAGTAAGGAGCAGGGAGAAAGCCTTGCCATGATATGCCAATGGGGGGGATGCAATAAAAGTCAACAACAAAAAAACCTTAAATAGCAACAAAGATTTGTATTTTGCAATGTTATACTCTTTGTGCAGCACCCACTCCTACTATTTAGTTTATAGCAAAACGCTTTCACAGTCTGATTATTCATGCTTCAGGTCCCTGTCTCCATCATCTTCTGGGCACTGCTGTCATTGTTACTAACTTTCTAACTTTCCCCTTCTCTGACATCACATTTGTTTTTACTCAAAAAAGGAAATTGGACCAACAGAGCACCAGAGACATGGTCAGTAGACAGGTAGGGTTTGTAGAGGGTCAGGCAGTACATTGAGCCAAATCTGTCCATGAACAGTGTGGAGGTTTTACGCAGTTCTTACTCCCCAGGCCATCAGCCAGAATTACTATTGGCACAGTTTCTCTCACACAAATCCATAGTTTGGGCCCTCCAAGTCTAGTAAAGGGCCCCCCACAAACAGTATAAAAAGCATGCCAGGCTCAGCTTCCGCAACATGTGTAAGTTTCACCATATTCTACTCCTTACAGAGAGAACTGGGCATCCATAGGCAAGTTATCATGCTGTGTTACCTACTTAAAAGGATTTTGTGGTTTTTCCCTCCATTTCTAAAAATTGCACAGAGCTGAGACTTCTAATATATGTTTTATTGCTTGTTTGTTTTTACACAAGAGCCACACAGGGAAATTAGGTCTGAAGCTAAAGGTAATTAAAAAGGGAAGCAGAACAGAACACCACAAAGAATACTTACAACAGCAAACAACCATACGTCACCAATGATGCCAATCAACATCAGAACACTCTTACCAACCAGAGGACTGTCTGCAGGATCATATTAGTCACCCCTGTTGCACACAATTCTTTAGTTAAGACCAGTCAGTCTTATCTAGTCATTCAGATTCCAAGAATGGGGCAAGACATTCAGACTGGATAAAATGGATTTCAAAGGGTTAGCTAAGAATTCTAAATGTAGCACAAGCAACACCGAGGGCTTATTATCATTAAAATGAACCGAAAGGCATAAAACCTTTGGGTGCAGGAGAAACTTATTTTTGAACTCGTGCAAATATCCCAAAAGAGGAATTCAAAACAGATGCAAGTTGGCAAATTTGTAGATATATACACATGTTAACCAGAGACAATTTACAGCAAAAGGAATGGGCAAACAAGGACTAAAAAGGATCTGAGATGTTTAGGTCCTTCAATGATGGCTTCCTAGCATACAGTAATGCCCTCCTAGTGCAAACCTTTTGTCTCAGCATAGATACATATGTTGAAATTATGTATCACACAAACCAAGGAGGCACCACTTGGGCAGAATACAACAGAACATTCAGAAAGAAGCTTGTAGCCAACAAGGTCCTATAATTTTGCTACAAGAATGTTGATATTTGTATATCTGTGGTACAGTGGATACATCATCACCAGAGGATTACAAAGTTTCAAGGGGTTCTTCACCTTCTAAACAATTCATTTGTTTTTTGATTTTCACCCAGAAATAAAGACGTATTTCAATTACTTTCCAATATTTTTTTACTGTTTTTCCAAAATCTAAGTTTAAAGTAGCCCAGTAATTCAGGCGCAGACTCCAAACTGTTACAATTTCTCAACATTAAGTTGATACATTTCTCAGTGGCATCTCTGGAGCATCTCTGGAGTATTAGCAACGATTGTATCAATTCTAACAGCTGCCTGTAATGAAACTCAGTGATTCTGTTCAGCAGGGACAAAGATAAGAAATGTATCAACTAAATGTATCCATTTAGAACAGTTTACAGGGTCGATGACCCCCCCCCCCACAGCCGCTTCAGAAGGTGAAAAATTACACTTTATACTTCAAAATTTGAAAAATGGTCACACATAGAAAATAGAAAGTCATTGGAAAAAGTCGTTATTTCTGGTGAACTATCTGAAAACAACTAGTTGTTTGAAAGTGAACCACCAATTTAAAGGGGACAAGCCTAGAAAGAGAGGATACAAGGACTGACACTTCTCTAGAGGATACACATGAAATACAGACATGCATATTTATTCTATAGGAATGGACATCCAGCCAAGGAACACAATGAGAAACAGCCAGTGATTTTAAAAAATGAAAGCTTCCTTGTGGCTCAGTGTTAGCAAAGGTGCAGTCAGAAGTAGCACTGTGGCTAGGACATTATTCTGCCAAGTTTCTATCCAGTTTTGCATTCCCAGTCTCTGAGGCATGTTCCCAGGTGTAGATATTGCAAATCTGATAACTTATACCCAGACCCAAACTCTCTAGGTAAATATTGTTAAGGAGGATGGCTAGACCATTATACAAACCCCTTTTTGACAAATTCCAGACCCAACCCAGAGGGCATCTTAATAAACTTTGCAAATTTAGATATGGACTCAGATTTCCATTTTTTCCCTTTGCACCATGATAATTTTGAATACTTGGGTTGCAAAATCCAAAACAAATATTTAGTTGATAAAGGTCTCCCCATGGGCTGCTCATTTTCATGTTCCTACTTTCAAATTTTTAGTAGTATGCTGTATTGGTATTCTACCTTTTTGGCTTTCTGTTTGATGGCTCTAATAGTGAGGAAACGTGCAGCAATTTAATAACCTCCATGCTAAAAACTGCATCCAAAGGGTTCCTATAGCAAACATCTAGACAGGAGGCCCGACACCTCCTCCACATTTCGGAATTGGCTCCACCATAGTAGCAGCAGCCACAGGCAATTAGTCACTGAAAATCTTTAATTTTTAAAAGGTATTTTAGAACAATTTACAGTTGATCTTAACATTATCATTCTCTCCTTGTAACTCTGAAACAAAAAACTCCTTAAACTTTTTTATTGCTAGTTATTCTCCGCATGAGAAGAGTAGGCCTGCCACCTGCCAGACATAGGGTTAAACCTGTTTAACAATCAGCTTCAGGAAGCACTGGAGGCTATCGTTTAAGTGGTCATCATGACAGTGGGAGGTCACTCAGACACAGATTACCTTCCTGGGTGGTGTTATGTGGCCTTCTTCTTCACAAACAAGGTGTGGCATAGTGGAAAGGGTATAATCTTTTATTTGCAGCTGTTGTTTCATGTATTAACTTTTGCTACAGCTCTGGGAGATTTGCTATAGCCAATTACACACTATGGAGGTAAAAAGGAGGGGCATGTCTGGCCACATGACAGAAACAGCTAGGCAGGACCCTGAGGGAGCCTTAATGCAAAAATAGCATATATGGGTTAAATGCTGTACATTAAATCCTTTTTTCAGATGAATAAATACTGTCTTTGCAAGTATAACCCACATTGAATAATGTCTTTGCTTACATGCTCAGAATGGTGGATGTGCAGTATCTGTGCTTGCACCATCAAAATCTGTCCCCTGACCCTGCAATAACACTATGGGGCAAATTCACTAAGCGCCGAACGCTAGCGTCAATTCGCTAGTGTCGGGCATTTTCGTTACTTCGCAAATTCACGAACGGACGCTGGCGTAATTTCGCTAGTGTAACTTCGCACCCTTACGCCTGGCGAATTTGCACAATGAACGAAACTATGCAAATTCACTAACGCGCGCAGTGTTCTGAACGCCACATTTTACGCTAGACATCCTCCGCCACTTCAGACCAGGCGAAGCGCAATAGAGTAGATAGGGATTGCTTCAAAAAAAGTGAAAATTTTTTCTAAGTCCCAAAAAACACTGGCATGTTTTCTATATTATGGGTGATAGGCTGAAAAAGATCGAAACATTTTTTGGGGCTCCCCTCCTTCCCCCCTACATTTCCTAACTCATGGCAACTTAACTATACAGTGGGCACGTGTAGGGCAAAATAAAATTTTTATTTGATGTTTTGAATGTTTTCTAGGCATTTGTAGTGCTGATACGTATTCCTCCATTGAAATTTGAATTTGGCGCCATATGCAAATTAACCATCGCTAGCGAAACTTCACTTCGCTTGGCGAATTAACGCTAGCGCAACTTCTCAAACTTACGCTACCCCTGTGCGCAATTTTGGATTTTAAGTGAGTTTGCGGAGCGCTGGCGAATTTGTGCCTGGCGCAACTACGATTCTTAGTGAATTTGCCCCTATTTCTCTTGTTGCTGTCAGTAACTAGAGTGCACCAGGCTCCCCTGCAAAAACATCTTCAGAGGGGCCCAGCTCACTTCGATCCCCATCCTCCCACCCACTTCCCGCATGAAATCCGCCGACTCTCCGCACAGACTCCACCCACTATCCACCCATGGCGACGCACTCTGCTTCCCTGTCGCAGGTAAGAGAGTGGTTCTTGTTGGCTATAGAGGAAGCAGAGTAGCAGACCAGCCCCCCTTTTCCCAGGGCCCCCTTGCGACTGTGGGGTCTGCTTTCTCTATAGTTACGCCACTGGTTGCTGTAGTGTTGTGGCAATGAGTAATTGGCAATTAGGGAGGCAAAGAAAAAACTATCAACAATCTGTGCAGGAGAAAACTAACATACAGCTTGCAGTTAGGTGAAGTTCTGTAATGAAAATCGTCACATTGCTATGCCAGCCAGATACAAAGGTTGCTATTGGCTGCTGTGTTTGACAAGGCAAGCATTCAGGGGAGGGTCTAGAGATAGAGGTGCTGTTCTGCACATTCTCCACTCCCCTGACAGTATCAAATGTACAGAATTGCGATCTTGGTTTACAGGATTATGGGAGATTCAGAAGAGTATTCTTCTAATCATGTTAGTGCTACATGACAATGCCTGCATTTGGAGGTTATTACAGAGCGCTGCTCAAGGTATTAAAGAGAATATATGTTCAGTGGACTTTCCTTGGCCTTTAACAGATTCAGCCCTGTTACAGAGCAGGCTTTGCCTGCAGGGATAGTTATTTGGTAAGATTTGTATGAGATATTTGCTAGCACAATCTAGGCTGGAGAGCGAAGAGAAGAAACTGACAAGGATATGTTGCAATAAATTCCCTGAGGGTGAAAAACACAAACATAACCAAAACTATTTGCTGAAAAATACATACATATAGTACTTATTTGTTTATAGCCTAGTATTGCTGTTGTAACAATAAAGATGAGGATGCGATGCTGTGTTGAAATGGTGTGCCAAAAGGCACCTCCAAAATTTTTATTTGTGTGGAATATGGCCCAGACGTTTCAGGAGCTACCTGCTCCTTTCTTCAGTGGGTAAGTGAGCAGGTAGCTCCTGAAACGTCTGGGCCATATTCCGCACAAATAAAAATTTTGGAGGTGCCTTTTGGCACACCATTTCAACACAGCATCGCATCCTCATCTTTATTGTTACTTGGATATATCACGTCGGGTCACGTGACTGGAGGAGACGCTGAGCTGTTAAGTCACCATACATTGTAACCAAGTTTCGTGAGTGTATACAGTTTCTTTGTTTACTTTAGTATTGCTGTTGTTCTCTTAAATGTTAGGTGTGCAAAATTGTCATCTGTCTCCTCCCCAGCAGATGTTATAGATACATATACTGTGTTCCTGGGAATAGGAAGAAAAATAGTATGAAGCAAAGCAATGTGTGTGGGTGCATATAATTACACATAAGATTCATATGATGAGGCAAATCGCCCAGCATGTAAATATTACACATAGTGCCACTGCACATGTGTCTGCCAGGAAAGTGATAAGGTGACTGCCTACCAGGTCCGGACTGAGAATTAAAATAGGCCCTGCATTTCAGGTACACAGAGGATCAGCCCACATAGAGGCCCAAGAAGCCCACTTAATACTGACTTTCTATGGGACCTTATACCAGACCCTCTGGCATTTGCCAGAACCCGCAGATTGCCAGTCTGGGCCTGCTGCCTACAGATGTAATATAATGCAATGATTTACCTACTTCTTTAGCTCCTTGCTCTTCTTTTGTGTTGAGGCCCTCTTAGCTTGCACCAAGGTCACAAACATATACAAAGATAATTGTTACAATAACCCTGTTATAGTTTTAAGGAGTACAGTAGCTAGCATGGCAGATAAGCATTTGCCCCAAGGGGTTTTCAAGCTGTGCCCCTTAATCAGTGTTATGAACTCAACGGTTGCAACTTCTAGGGGATGCTCTTAGTTGCAGGCCACTGCAAAACCATGTCAAGACATACGTTGTTATAGTGGTATATCTATGCCGGCGATACGGCAAGAGATAAATTGTGGGAAATATTGAGGTGAGCATCTAAATATATATTAGAGGCAGTTGCAGGCCCACAAAAGTGGAAGCATTTATTTTGTGCCTTGATGCCATTCATTCATTAGTTGTGGTTGGCCCCAGCATGTCTGTTCCACCTCCTGTTCCGAATTACATGCACACACTTACTAACACATGTGCAGACATCATTTTGATGGGGCAATATGGGTCCTGGAATTTCTATTGGTAGAATTTGTGTTTTGGTCATGTTCAATTTGTAGACAACTCACTGAATTCTTGAATAAGATTTAGTACTTTTGGCAGGGATATGCCAGGTTGTGTGAATGTTAAGATTATATAATAGATTGATTTGTTCTACTCCTGTCCTTCTTTCAAGGCTCTATTGATATGTTGAAAATCAGCAGAGGCAGTGGTCATATGTGGAATTCCTTGGATATAAAGCCTATATTAATTACCTGGGCTTTTGGTTGGTGCTAAAGTACCAATATTGGTGCTGCAGGGGCTTTGTCTGCCTTTTGAGAACCCTGCTTAGTCTCTATACCAATATGTCCATTAGTCTGTCGGCTATGGTTTTGGCATAGAGTTTTAGTCACAGTTTAGCAGTGATATTGGGTGATAAGCATTGAAATAGTATAGGATTGGGAGTCAGTCAGATCCTGGGCCTGGGGAGGTTGCATTAATTACTTTTTGCAACTCCATTTATCTTTTAGGCAGGTTTGCTCTTTGTATGAATGCAACAATTTGTAAAGGCTGGTGGGTCATTTTGTCTTGTTTCATATTATAGAGATCTGAGTAATAATCTGTAAAAATGTCTGCTATTGACATCTTCTAATTCCGTAGTGTCTAAAATATGTTCTCCCTTATTTTGGATATAGATTATTGCAGAGGTGGCTTGCCTATGTTTGAGAAATCTTGCTAGTTGCCTATTGGTCGGCCTTGTTGCTGTTAATGTATCTTACTAGTCCTAATCGTTTGAGGTGCCATTCGAATTTCTCAGGCTCATATGCTTGTAGTTTATACTTTGAATCTTGAATTTGATCAGTTCTCGGAATGGTTGGATTTTATTTAGTTTTGATTTCCTTATAAAGTAGAGCTCTGATTATTTTATACATTATCTGTCTGCTATGTCATTTGGCTGTATCTTCTTCACTTATGAATATGGGCCGAATTACAGCCGCATGGACAAAACATATGGTGGTGGATATAATTTGTTAGGAAGTAGTCTGTTATGATTTTGTACATTTAGCAACTATTTCTTTATTATGGCCCATTGGCTTTCATTGAATTTTGGAGTAGCTGTTAGTGTGGCATGATTGGACCATGTCCTGACATCAATCTTTATATATTGTATTTGTTTTAGGGTGTTCTTGTCCATTAAAAATGTGTAGATATCACTTATGTGAGTGTAAGAAATATGTATAGTCCCTTTCCATTTTATGGACTACATGCAAGGCATCACCGAGGGTTTGTAGTATACGGAGGCATTGTAAATTGGAGGTGTGTTATTGGTTAGTTTGTTGACCTTTACGCTGAATTTGATGTTCAAAATGAGTTTGATCCTGGTTGAGAGTTTAAATACTTGCTATTGCATAAATTTGTTGGTGTATTTTTGCCGTCACTATTACATATCGGCCTGTTGGGTCTAACCATTGGCCCAATACTTAAAGGGAAACTCCAACCAAACATAACTTTTTGAAAAGTAAACATAATTTCAAGCAACTTTGTAATACACATAAATTAAAAAATATTTTTTTTCATGACTTTTCATGATTTTTAATGGTTTGGAACAGTTCTCTAAGCCTAGCCCCCTGCTCTTCCCCACTACTTTGCTGAGCTGGCTGACTACTGTTATTATGTATCAACAGCCAGCTGTCCTCAGCCTACATCCTCCAAACCCAGCAACTCCCTGCACACGCATTGTGGGTTATGTAGTATCTGCATGCTGTCTGTAAGCTGTGGAGAAGTTACAATTTGTAACAGCAGTGTTTAGTCCCTGCCAGGATTTCAAATGATGCAGAAGAGAAGAACTGTTAAACAGCTGGATTTCAGCATAGAAAATGGCATTTATTTATACTTTTTGAAGAAACAGGTAACTGTGATGTGTATATTAGGGGTTTCTGTGTTATGTGGGCCTCTTTATCAAATTTTGGTTTGGAAAACCGGAGTTCCCCTTTAATGTGGGCCATTATTATGGATAATGCGTAATGCTGTGGGCTGTGATGTCTGCTGGAGGACATTGTAGGTTGTGGAGGAGGTAAACTGCCCTATTCTAGTTTATTTCATTTTGATTGTTTGGGGGAGAGAAGAGAGGAACTTCTGACAAAGAGGACATCATATTACCCAGAGAGTGCACATGTAATGATATGACCCGTAAGACAAAACATAAACAAAAACTATTTACAGCAATACTACATTTTAGCATTATCTACTGTGACCCTTGTTGTAAGACAGGTTCCTCGGTGTTGAGGTTGAGATTATGTTATCTTTGAAAATTATTCCCAAAGTCTCTGAGAGAGATGACTGTATAAAGGAACAGAAACATTAAAAAATGACATTAAAGGGCATTAAAGTAATTAAAAAATAATGTACCATTGCCTCTTTACTAAGTTTTGATTCTGGTTCTTGTAAACTGAAACTATGTCCATGCTTAGTTATATGCCAAGATCACACTGTAAAAATTCTAGTTCAATTTCCATGGGAAAGTCAGTGAGAATTCAGTCAATTTAAATGTTCAGTGAGTTGTCTCCAGGTGGCACCAGCTTGTTATAGGTAGAGACACAGCTGAGTAAACTAGAGAAACAAATACCAAATGCAACGGGAAAAAATACAACCCCCCCTTTTGACATGAGCGCATTCAGTTGGGCTCATATAGAATACATACATAATTCCAAAGAATAAAAATGTTCCAACAGTGGTATCATAAATTATGGCTGACTATAAGGGGCAGATTTATCAAGGGTCAAATTTTGAGTTCATGGGAGTTAAAAACGATCAATCGAAATTCAGCAAAAAATTTAAAAAAATGTTAAACTCGAGTGAATGGGATCGCCCCGCAAACCCGAATCAAATTCGATTTTCAGGAAGGCTACAAACAACTCCAAATTGAAAAATTTGAATTTTCATTTCGACCATTGATAAATCTGCCCCTAAGAGTACATGATCTACAATGCTGGAAGTTTAATTTCTACATTGTTTCCACAAGAAAAACAGCAGCAACAAAATGGTATGTATGCTGTAGCCTTCAGAAAAAAGCAAGCACATATTCATTCAAACAATCCTTCCCTGTCAACCAGTTGCCACTAGATTAGACAAACACAACCCCAGAATGATAAAAAAAAAATAAAAGTATCTGGCTGTCTCCAATATCACTTTACAAGCAATCATATCAAAGTTTCCTGTATGCTCACATTCCACAATAGGTGAAAAAAGTGCAGCATACATTTAGCTGGTCATCTGTGGGAAATGAATGGCCACTACTAGGGTTGCCATATGGCTGGTATTTTACTGGCCTGGCCGGTAAAAATGATGGTTGATTTCAATGTTATTAATGAGGAAAAAAGATAAGGGGCCGATTCATCAAGGGTCGAATATCGAGGGTTAATTAACCCTTGATATTCGACTAGGAACTAAAATCCTTCGACTTCGAATATCGAAGTCGAAGGATTTAGCGCAGATAGTACGATCGAAGGATTATTCCTTCGATCGAACGATTAAATCCTTCTAATCGAACGATCCGAAGGATTTAAATCCAACGATCGAAGGAATATCCTTCGATAAAAAAAACTTAGGAAAGCCTATGGGGACCTTCCCCATAGGCTAACATTGACTTCGGTAGCTTTTAGCTGCCGAACTAGGGGGTCGAATTTTTTTTTAAAGAGACAGTACTTCGAAGGTCGAAGTAGCCCATTCGATGGTCGAAGTAGCCCAAAAAAACTTCGAAATTCGAAGCTTTTAACCTTCGAATCCTTCACTCGAAGTTAATGAATCGGCCCCTAAATGTATAGGAAGGCTGGTATTTTTTTTCTGGAAAAGGTGGCAACCCTAGCCACTACTGATGTAATGCAATTTGTACCTGTATGTTATCCACCCACGGGGCAGAGGTCTCTTTCACCACCTGGCACTTAAACTCTGTGTATATATATATATATATATATTTTTTTTTTTTTTTTTTTTTATGGGTGGTACTCTTGCAGACGAGTCCAACCCTGGTTGGATTACTGAGTCAAAGTAGGTATCCATAGAAATTACAGTTAATTTATGATCCCTGATGAGTGTTTCAGATTATTATTTACTATCATTATTATTATATTCACACTGGCAGCACAATGCTGGTTAAAATGAATGGGAATTTTGGACACAATTATTGTTAGTGGGAACCACACAAATATACTAATGATCATGTAACTCCATCAGAAATTGGCCCATGTGTGGAGCGCTTTTGATTTATATGGATTACATAGTTAACATAAAAGGATAAACAAAACATACTGTAATATACATTGTGTTGTACTTGTTTCCTTTTGTTTTTTGGTGTACAGCTTCCTAGCTCTAATGTGGCCTGGCAGGATCTGCAGTAGACTTTGCTAGTAGTGGAAGACTAGAACTGGTCATTTATTAACTGGAAAAAAAAACCGTTTATGTGTTAATCTTGTAAATTTGTAGTCAATCATTCATTTGCATACAAAGGATCCTCTAATAAAATGGTCATAGCCACGCGCTGCATAGTAACACTGTAGGATGCATTCATCAGCTGTGTCCTTACAGGATCATGTGGTGGAAAAAAAAAAAATTGGCATTGTTTTTTATGATCATACTAGTTGCAAATGCATATATTCCTTAATTTTGTTTCTGTCTGGATGCTAACATTGTAAATAATATCCCTATAATATATTCTGACCTTGCTACCTGGCCATTACTTGTCACCTGCCATCCTAGACATCTGTCCCATTTACATAACAGAGTGCAGAGTTTCGTTCTCTAAACTCCTGCTTGTCTTATGACTTTCACATTTGCGGACTTCTCCTGGAGTGCCCTCGGTTTCACACCTTGTGGCATTAATGCTAGCCTATAATAGTTCTCTAAATAGTGCTCTATGCCCTCTGGTGCTAGTGCTGATGAAAGGGTTCCATAGCAGCTCATACCCAGCCACTGCAAAACTACAGCTAGCATGTTATAGTGTGTCTGATGCATATCACATTCCTGTTTAATGTTACTTAGTAACCCTGTCAAACTAATGCAATATACTTAATCTGCAACTTAATATGGTGTAATAAATTGTAGCCTAAATAGTTCACGACTCAAGAGATCTACATGAACATCCAAACCCACTAAATATATCTCCTTGAGACTCAAATCTGTTTTCAGCATCTTATGACTGGATGACTATTACTGCCAGCACCTCAAACATGGAAATGAGCCAGAAATTAATTCAGTTTTACCTGCACTGTCTTAGTAAACAACTTGATGACTCATTTACTAAAACAAAGAAGGAAAAAAAGGGCATCCAGTACTGTGTGTTTTATACAGCATTGCTCATACCCAGCATTCCTTCATAACTGCCTGCACTGCAAACTAATGTCACATATGTCAATCCAGGTGCAAACATGTCAACCATTTTGTAAATAAGGCACAGAAATCTGGGTGCTCTGGAGCATACAATGTCATGAATGATGTGCTCACAGGGATCGCAACATGCAGTGACAGATGGCTTTTTAATGAAGGCATAGAGAAGCTAAGCCCCAGACCTGCACCTACAACAAACAGAAAAGGGAGGTATTACAGATGGAGTTGGCATTGCATTTATCCTGCCATGAATTCTGGAAGGTGTTATGTTAAAAATCTGCAATTTGATTAATCCTACAGTGAGTTCTGTAGGTATTATGCATACATTGACACTGTATTTATCCTACCATATGTTCCAGGTGCTGTATTTATCATGTCATGTGTCCTGGGAAGTATTTTATATAAAATTAGCACTGCGTTTATTCTACTGTGTGCTTTGTAATATTATACATAGTATTTGCTCTGGGATACTTTGAAGGATTCTATGTAGAAAATGTGTTTATCAATGTGTTTACCAAAATACACAAAAACCCCCTCCCCTTACAAAAGCAGGCAAATCAGGGAACAGCGTTATTACTGAAACTCCGAAACAAAACGCAGAGGTTTTCAGATATTTGCACAATGCTCCACACAGTAGACAATGTGCAAAAAAATAGCAGAATGAGATTTTATCGATTTGCACCAGGGCCGGATTTAGTGGGTGGGTGCCCCAAGGCCGCGCGCTCCTAACCCCCTCCGGTGTGAACGCACATGCGTCTGCACCTGAGCGCTGGGGAGCCATCCTAGGCCCGGGCCTTTGTGGCCTTGCAACAAATCTGGGCCTGCTTTGCCCACTACATAGGTCATTATAAACCCTATGTTATTTCTGCCAAAGTGCATAACCTTGCATTTAGCAACCTTGAACCTCGTCTTCTGCACAGTTTTCTAAATTAGTCAAATGACCCTGCAAAGTGGCAGCTTCCTGCATGGAACTTATAGTTCTGCACAATTTAGTATCATCTGCAAAAATAGAAACAGTACTTTCAATGCCCACCTCCAGGTTATTAATAAACAAGTTAAAAAAGCAAAGGACCTAGTATAGACGCCTGCTGTACTCCACTAACAACACTGGTCCAATTAGAAAATGTTCCATTTACCACCACAATTTGTAATCTATCCTTCAGCCATATCTCTATCCACATAGAACAATTTGATTTGTGATTATTGTTTTATTCCTTATGTTTCTGTTGAATTACCGCAGCTCTGGTGCTAGGGTCAGTGATTCTAGCAGCCGGGCTGAAGGCATGATCAGCTAAAAGTTCAGCCACTGTATTATATGATAGGAATAGACGAGTATTTATTGTAATTCTATTAATATATTAGTTTATAAAGCACCATTATGCATTATATTAAAAGTTCATTTAAGGTCAGCACCTACTTTAATAAATCAAGGTTTTGTGTGGTTTATGTATTTCTTTCAGACCAGACAACAGGCCTTTCTCAAGATCTTGTGAAATAGAGATGTAGCAAGAAGTTATGAACATGGGTGTTTGACCTCACTCTGTTTCATGGGAAAATTAAATCATTCTGATAAGAACTCATAAGAACAAATGTACCAACATTTTTGCTCTTTTTCTCAGCCTGCCTTGTTTATTTCCACAGACAAGTGGTTCCCAAGCTGTGTGTTTGCCCTTGTATAGCAATTCAGTGTAGTGCTTTTATGTCCCCAACCTGAAGTGCAGTCTGGCTAAAACTTGGGGTAATGATTGCAGTATTTAAAGGGATTCTGTCATGATTTTATGGTGTAGTTTTTAGTTCTAAATTACACTGTTTACACTGCAAATAATTCACTCTACCATATAAAATTCCTGAACCAACAAGTGTATATATTTTTAGTTTTAATATTAGTGTGTAGGCAGCCATCTCAGGTCATTTTGCCTGGCCATGTGCTTTCAGAAAGAGCCAGCACTTGATGTTGAAACTGCTTTCAAATAGGCTATTGTTTCTCCTACTCAATGTAACTTAATAAGTTACAGTTGGACTTGGATTTTTACTATTGAGTCCTATTCTCACATCTACTATATGTTATCTTGTGACAGAGAGCTGTTATATGGTTACATTCGATCCAAGTATAGGAGAAGGAAGAAGAACTCCAGCAGTATTAGGAATTGGATGCATACCATTTGGAAAAGCTGTGCTATCCGCCATCCCCCTCTTCTATATGGTTACATTCCCATTGTTCCCTGGATATGCTGCTGGGGCTGAAGGGATGGGTGATATCAACTTGCAGTGCAGCAGCAAAGAGCAACTGAAGTTCATAAGAGCACAAGTCACATGACTGAGGGCACCACAACAAATCTAGCCCCATGTCAGATTTCAAAATTAAATATTAGAAAATCTGTTTGCTTTTTGAAAAATGGATTTCAGAGCAGAATTCTGCTGGAGCAGCACTATAAACTGATGGGTGTGATGCCTGTAAATTAGCAATGTGGGTGCTAATTTAAGCCAACATTTAAAATGGCATGCAGTTTGTTGCACAACTGGAAAGACACTGCATTATTAGTAAAAAAACTGTCACCAACTGTCTTTTTCTGAAGTAACTTGCAAGCAGAAGGTTTGGAGCAGTTGGCTGTACCTCAAAGTATATTCAAAGTGTTTAGGCATTCCAATTGCTCTCAATGCACATGAAGTTATGCTTTTCCCTGAGCAGTAATCCAGGGTCAACTTTGCCTGAAGCTTTGTTGCAAGGGTCTCCAGTACATCACCCATCTTTAGATTAAGGCCTTATAAGATGCAGTTAAAGCAAGCTAAATATGAGGGTCTTTAGTGTGTTAGGGTTGTGTTGAGCAAACCCAAAATATGTCTAAATAAGGCTTCATTATATTCTAGCTATTTAGATTTTGGATTTGGATTGAATTATTTATAAATAATTCACTTGGCTAATAATTTTAAAAATCATAATTATCACAATCAATAAAATTGTAATACTCTCTTTTAGACTGTCGGCCTTCTGCAACTCTTGTATCACTTATCGGTTGCTTTGTATATCACTCTGTATACTCAGGGGCAGATTTACTAAGCTCGAGTGAAGAATTCAAATGAAAAAACATATTCGAATTTCAAAGTATTTTTTTGGGTACTTCAACCATCAAATGGGTAAAATTCTTAAATTCTCAAAAGTACTTTTACTTCATACTTCGCCACTTTAAACCTACCGAGCTGCAATGTTAGCATATGGGGACCTTCCCCAGCATTTCGATCGAACAATTTTTATTCGATCAAAGCATTTGCACTAAATCCTTTGAATTAGATATTCGAATTCGAAGGATTTTACTTCGAGGGTCAAATTCGAGGGTTTATCAACCCTCGAATTTCGACCCTTGATAAACCTGCCCCTCAGTGTTAAAACCCATTTATTGTACAGTGCTGTGGAATATGTGTGTGCTTTATAAATACATCATAATAATATGCTGCTGCTTGGCCATTTGCCAACTATTTTGGGGGTTATTTACTAAAAATTTATCTCATAATATTAGTAAAAAAAGCTTAGCCAAACTCCCATGCCCAATTATAGCTTATTTATTAATAAAAAAAAAACCTAATTTTAATCGGATTGTGAAAAAACTCAATAAAATCAAGCGGAAACTCGAATTGTATGAATTTCTTAAGCTTTTTTCCCAAATCGCTTGATTTTTTCGAGTTTTTGCCTGAAAACCCTTGAAAAGTAGGATTTTTGGGCTAAACCCAGCACAGACCATGATAACTTCAAATTTTGATAGGCGTCTCTTCCATTGACTTAAACAGGACCTCGACGGGTTTGGGCTTTTTGCAGCATCTGAGTTTTTTTCCATGAAAAATTAGCTTTTTTGGCAAAAAAAGCTTGAACAGAAAAATTAGAGGTTTAGTAAATAACTCCCTTAGTGTGTACATTTCACCTTGAGGAGGGCCATTGTATTTATATAAGTTATTATTTTCTATTTAATACTCTATTTACACAACTGGATGGGTGTAAAAAACAGAGGAAAAAAACGAGTAGCTTCAGTTTAGGCATCAGAGGTGTTGCATTCTAAGATTTTTACATCCTCCTTTACTGTCATTTTCCCCTGTGCATTATGGTTTTATTCGCAATTGCTTTTTTCTTCTATTTTTGAAAAAAAATTCAAGAACGAACTCAATGATTAATGGATAACAGATCTGCCGCCAAGATATTTTGTGCAAGAAAGGGTACCAAAAATGCCACCCCCTTTTAAAAGGGGATCAGTTGACTTTACATGGGGGTGGGGGTGTCATGTACAACTATATATACAATTACAATGCCAAAGTGGCAAACAGCTGCAACTGTGCTGCTTGAAACAATCTGGACCATCTTACATGCTGCTAATGGACCACAGATGCAATAGTTTAGTGAACTGCTACTTGAACCCGTATGAAGCAATTCTGCATGCTGAGGAATCAAACTGGTCACTGATCAAAATATGGTCAACTTGCATAAACTAGGTATCCCTATAAAATGTTAAATAGAATAAACTCCTTTATGGTCTCTGAGTGCGTATAAGTGGAAGTATATATATTTGATTACATTTGTTGAAATTGAAAAAGATTTAACCTTGAATTGAGCCAATCGGTATTCTTTCTGAAGTTGTCATGTTCTGTCTTTCTATCCAAAGCAGTTCTATACATATGATCCCACAGTTTCTTATTAAGACCAACCTTGTTATGTTTATTTGTAAGATGCTCCAGTGCCAGTGTTTTGTCGGTTAATAAGCTTTACATCACAATAGAATTAAAGAAATTTCTTTAACCCAATGCACGGCCTTCATCATTATAATCGTAATTGTTGTCAAGTTCACCATGTCTTGTAGTAGGAAATCAAATGGAATACCGAAACGAAAATAAATGGTACGTGCTGGACATGGGATCATTCAAACAAACTGCTCTTCATGCAACACAAAACAGCAGCAGTTTTTAGAGTCTAATATGGAGTATTGTAAACAGTAATTCAGTTTGCTAAAAACATTTTTTTCCAGAATAGTTGTAACCAATAGTTATTTCTATCTTCAAGATAAACACTGGGTTGTTTTGGTTCTAACTGTTCCTTTCTAAAAATATTAGTGGTGTAGTGATATTGACACTGGAATGGTACGATGCTTTGCAAGTCGTCACTAATTTCTAACTCTAATGTTTCTGCAGATCTTGACCTTGAATTAAAACAGATATGGGACCTGTTATCAGGAAACCTGTTATCCATAAAGTTCAGAATTACGGAGAGGCCATAGACTTCACTTTAATCAAAATTTGGTCTTGACCTTGAATTACAACAGATACAGGATCTGTTATCCAGAAACCCGTTATCCAGAAAGCTCTGAATTATGGAAAGGTTATCTCTCATAGACTCCACTATAATCAAATAATACAAAATGTTTAAAATGATTTACTTTTTTTCCTGTAATAAAATAGTACCTTGTACCTGATCCAAACTAAGATATAATTAATCCTTATTGGAAGCAAACTCAGCCTATTGGGTTTATTTATTATTAACATTATTTTTTAGTAGACTTGAAAGACATGAAGATTCAAATTATGGAAAGACCTCTTATCCGGAAACCCCCAGGTCAAGCATTTTGGATAACAGATTTCATACCTGTATTTCTTTTTTTATGTAATAATAAAACAGTATCTTGTACTTGATCCCAACTCGGATATAATTAATCCTTATCAGAGGCAAAACAATTCTCTTGGGTTTATTTAATGTTTAGATTATTTTTTTAGTAGGCTTACGGTATTGAGATCCATATTATGGAAAGATCCCTTATCCAGAACACCCCAGGTCCTGAGTATTCTAGACAACTGGTCCCATACAAGTATCTGGTTGATAAGGTCCTACTTTACAGTCACAGTTTGTATATTAAATTTGGATATTTATGGGGGCGTGGCCTAGCTATGGCAGAGAGTACGTGCCTGATAGAGCTCCAGCAGTCTGAACTGCTCCTTGAGCAGAGTTGCTGCATAAACATAACACAGGGAAGCTCAAAACGAAAGAGAGACAGCCAGAGACTAGTATGCCTTTAGCCAAAGATATAGCAAGTGCTTACTTTACAGCATTGCAACTGAAATCAGTTATGGAAACTAGCCAGAGGAGCAGCCGCCATCTTTAGCGCATACAACAGCAACTCCAAAAAAGACAGCAGTTGCGATGCAACAGACCCTGGAACTGGAGATAAACAGAGCGGCGATCTCCCCGGCATGGCAAAGTGGCGAGTAATGGACAAAGAGTGAACAAGGAGAGCCATTAGCCCCAGAGACACGAATGAGATGGAGGAGCACGACTGGTCAGTGGCACAAGCTCAGCAAAGATACATACCACCCAAAGTGAGATCTCTACCTCACAAGGTAAGTGGACCTTCTCAATGGTGCTAGCACATCAAGCTAAAGCTGCTAAATGCAATCCCACACAGACTTCCACAGTCCCATGCATTCCCCAATGCATCACACCCTGCAAAAGGGGGCAATCCAGGCAACTCCCAGCACAGTCAGGTCCTTATAGACCTGGAAATCAAGCAACACATTCTATCAATCCCAGATAAAAGGGACCTGGACAGAATGGTTATAAAGTTAGAGGCCACCGTTAAACAAAATATCAGCACTCCTGGCAGGGCTAGGAGAATGTGTGGCAAACGTGGAATAAATGATTGATACCACATTAGACACTGTTGCTGCACTACACATGGTGGTAATTGGCCAAGACACACATCTCAGAGACACCCATAACCGGGTTCTTGATATAGAGAACCGCAACCAGAGGAACAACAATAAAGGGTCTCCCTGAAGAAACATGTCCTAGAGATCTAGATCCCATGGTGACTGGCATATTCAACATGATATTGGGCAACAATTGTGACCTCCATATTGAAATAGATCGCAAACACAGGGAACCTCGGGCCAAAATGACAACAGACCCAGAGACGTCACATGCAGAATTCACTACTACAAGGTTAAAGAGGCAATAATGAAAGCAGCCCACAAATCTAAGGAGTTGGTTTTCGATGGGGCCAAACTACAAACCTTCCCAGACCTTTCCAAGGCAACTCTTCAACAAAGATGCATCTTAAAACCACTCACAGAACGTATTTAAAATATCCCATATAGGTAGGATCACAACTAAAGATGGGAAAACAGTGATGCCCCAGCAGACCTTCCCAAGTTCTTAAAAAAAAACCTGAACATTAGAAAGGTCAACATACTGGGCTGGTATTCATCAGAACTCTTGCCCCCATTCCCCCAGTGGTCAAGAAAAGACAAAGAGAAGACCACACCACAACTCAATTACATCAGACAAATAATGCAGCTCCAGGTACTCCAGTTCAATCAACTGATCCGTATACAAGAACTTGGCCGAAATACAGGAACTCCGAACTGGGGGAGTCTCTGACATTACCGGCGAATTACTTGGTACATACACTAAGACAATGGAAATATATTTTGATGCTAACCTGCTACATTATGATGATCATAGCTCAAGGTCAATGGGTAAAATTTTTCTTGTTAAAGTCAGTTAGTATTTTTTCAACTTTAAGGTGGATAACTAGTGTTGGAGTTATGTTATAATCATTGATAGGTTCACTTTTACAAATATATATATATATATATATATATATATATATATATATATATATATATATATATATATATATATATATATATATATATATATATATATATAAAATGTTTCTCTGGTAGCAAATAGCCACCCAGCATAATAGTCAACACATCAAGGGATGGGCATGACTCAAGGGGCTGATCACCATTGCCCAAT